>NC_143134.1:34355984-34659015 GCF_059928025.1 Delphinapterus leucas
GGGTATATTGAAGAATCCTTGCATTTCTGGTATAAATCCCACTTGATCATGATGTATGATCCTTTTAACGTATTGTTGGATTCTGTTTGCTGGTGTTCTGTTGAGCATTTTTGCATCAATATTCATCAGTGATACTGGTCTATAATTTTTGTTTGTAGTATCTTTGTCTGGTTTTGGTATCAGGGTTATGGTGGCCTCACAGAATGAGTGAGGGAGTTTTCCTTCCTCTGCAATTTTTTGGAAGAATTTGAGAAGGATAGGTGTTAGCTCTTCTCTAAATGTTTGATACAATTCACCTGTGAAGCCTTCTGGTCCTGGACTTTTGTTTGTTGCAGGATTTTTAATCACAGTTTCAATTTCATTACTTGTGATTGGTCTGTTCATATTTTCTATTTCTTCCTGGTTCACTCTTGGAAGGTTATACCTTTCTAACAATTTGTCCATTTCTTCCAGGTTGTCCATTTAATTGGCATATAGTTGCTTGTAGTAATCTCTTATAATCCTCTGTATTTCTTCAGTGTCAGTTGTGATTTCCCCTTTTTCATTTCTAATTTTATTGATTTGAGTCCTCTCCCTCTTTTTTGTGATGAGTCTGGCTAATGGTTTATCAATTTTGTTTATCTTCTCAAAGAACCTGCTTTTAGTTTTATTATCTTTGCTACTGTTTTCTTTGTTTCTATTTCATTTATTTCTGCTCTGATCTTTATGATTTCTTTCCACCTGCTAACTTTGGGGGTTTTTTTGTTCTTCTTTCTCTAGTTCCTTTAGGTGTAACGTTGGATTGTGTATTTCAGATTTTTCTTGTTTCTTGAGGTAGGCTTGTATAGCTATAAACTTTCCTCTTAGAACTGCCTTTGCTGCATCCCATAGGTTTTGGATCATTGTGTTTTCATTGTCATTTGTCTCTAGGTATTTTTTGATTTCCTCTTTGATTTCTTCATCGATCTCTTGGTTATTTGGTAACGTATTGTTTAGCCTCCATGTGTTTGTGCTTTTTATGGGTTTTTCCCTGTAATTCATTTCTAATCTTATAGCATTGTGGTCAGAAAAGATGCTTGATATGATTTCAATTTCCTTAAATTTACTGAGGGTTGATTTGAGACCCAAGATGTGGTCTATCCTGGGGAATGTTCCATGCGTACTTGAGAAGAAAGTGTAATCTGTGGTTTTTGGATGGAATGTCACATAAATATCAATTAACTCTCTCTGGTCTATTGTGTCATTTTAAAGCTTGTGTCTTCTTATTAATTTTCTGTTTGGATGATCTGTCCATTGGTGTAAGTGAGGTTTTAAAGTCCCCCACTATTATTTTGTTACTGTTGATTTCCTCTTTTAGAACTGTTAGCAGTTGCCTTATGTATTGAGGTGTTCCTATGTTGGGTGCATATATATTTATAAGTCTTATATCTTCTTCTTGGATTGATCGCTTGATCATTATGTAGTGTCCTTCCTTGCCTCTTGTAACATTCTTTATTTTAAAGTCTATTTTATCTGATATGAGTATTGCTACTCCAGCTTTCTTTTGATTTGCATGGAATATCTTTTTCCATCCCCTCACTTTCAGTCTGAATGTGTCCCTCGGTCTGAAGTGGGTCTCTTGTAGACAGCAAATACATGGGTCTTGTTTTTGTATCCATTCAGCGAGCCTGTGTCTTCTGGTTGGAGCATTTAATCCATTCACATTTAAGGTAATTATCGATGTGCATGTTCCTATTACCATTTTCTTGATTGTTTTGGGTTTGTTTTGTAGGTCCTTTTCTTCTCTTGTGTTTCCCACTTAGAGAAGTTCCTTTAGCATTTGTTGTAGAGCTGGTTTTGTGGTGCTGAATTCTCTTAGCTTTTGCTTGTCTGTAAACCTTTTGATTTCTCCATCGAATCTGAATGAGATCCTTGCCAGGTAGAGGAATCTTGGTTGCAGGTTCTTCCCTTGCATCACTTTAAATATGTCATGCCATTCCCTTCTGGCTTGTAGAGTTTCTGCTGAGAAATCAGCTGTTAACCTTATGGGAGTTCCCTTGTATGTTATTTGTCATTTTTCCCTTACTGCTTTCAAAATTTTTTCTTTGTCTTTAATTCTTGTCAATTTGATTTCTATGTGTCTTGGCGTGTTTCTCCTTGGGTTTATCCTGTATGGGACTCTGCACTTCCTGGACTTGGGTGGCTCTTTCCTTTCCCAAGTTAGGGAAGTTTTCATCTATAATCTCTCCAAATATTTTCTTGGGTCCTTTCTCTCGCTTTTCTCCTTCTGGGACTCCTATAATGTGAATGTTGTTGCATTTAATGTTGTCCCAGGGGTCTCTTAGGCTGTCTTCATTTCTTTTCATTCTTTTTTCTTTATTCTGTTATGCAGCAGTGAATTCCACCATTCTGTCTTCCAGGTCACTTTTCCGTTCTTCTGCCTCAGTTATTCTGCAATTGATTCCTTCTAGTGTATTTTTCATTTCAGTTATTGTATTGTTCATCTCTGTTTGTTTTTTCTTTAATTCTTCTAGGTTTTTGTCAAACATTTCTTGCATCTTCTCGATCTTTGCCTCCATTCTTTTTCCGAGGTCCTGTCTCATCTTCACACTCATTATTGATTCTTTTTCTGGACGGTTGCCTATCTCCACTTCATTTAGTTGTTTTTCTGGGGTTTTATCTTGTTCCTTCATCTGGTACATAGCCCTGTGCCCTTTCATCTTGCCTATCATTCTGTGAATGTGGGTTTTGTTCCACAGGCTGCAGGATTGTAGTTCTTCTTGATTCTGCTGTCTGTCCTCTGTTGGATGAGGCTACCCCATCATGCATTTCTTCAATGTAGTGGGAATACATGAATTCCAACTAACCCAAATAATGTAAAATTCATAAAGGAAACAGGCCTAAATTGTGTCCTAAAAATTCTTCTCTAACCCAAATGGGATCGAGTACCTCCAAGATTAGGGCAGGAGTCTCTACAGGGCTTTTATGGCTTAAAATTTACCTTGGTTCTTTTTTAAAAATAAACTTTTAATTTTGAGATAATTGTACATTCACATACAACTGTAAGAAATAAACTAGAGATCCCGTGTACCCTTCCTGATTTTCTCCAGTGGCAACATGTTGCAAAACTATAGTACAGGAATTTAACAAAAATATTCATGTTGATACAATCCAATCATATTCAGGTTTCCACGTTTCACATATATGAATTTGTATTTGTGCATGTGTATATTTACCCCATGTAGTTTTCCCACATGCATATGTCCATATATTCACCACTAAATACACAAGAGAGTTTCATTACCACAAAGATCCCTCATGTTGCCCTTTTAGTCACACCCACCTCTCACTTGTCCCCCTAACTTCACCTTTAACCCATGTTAACCATTACTATTTTCCTCATAGTTTTCTCACTTTAAGAAATATTATAGAAATGGAATCATATAGTATGTAACCTACTGGGATTGGCTTTTTTCACTCAACGTAATTTTCTGGAAATTCGTCCAGGTTGCTGCTTTTATCAATAGTTTGCTCTTTTTCATTGCTGAGTTCCTAATATTGAACCAGCCTTGCACATGTGGAATTAACTCTACTGGGTCATAAGGTATCATGCTATTTATACATGATTTGATTTTATTTGCTAATGTTTTTGAGAATTCTTGCATGTATCTTCATGAGAGATACTGGTATGTACTTTTACAGTTTTGTAGTTTGTCTGCTTTTGGCATCAAGCTACAATGGCCTCATAAAATAAATTAGGAAATGTTCCCTCTTCTGTCTTCTGGAAGAAACTGTATAAAATTAATCCTTCTTCAAATGTTTGGTAGAATTTCCATAAGGCTATCAGCTGACTTTTCAGTAGAAACTCTGCTGGCCAGAAAGGAGTGGCATGATACATTTAAAGTGACAAGAGGGAAAAACCTACAACCAAGAACAATCTACTCATCAAGGCACTTGTTCAGATTTGATGGAGAGGTCAAAGATTTTACAGACAAACACAGGCTAAGAGTTCAGCAGCACTGAACCAACTTTACAAGAAATGTTAAAGGAACTACTCCAAGTGAAAAAGAAAAGGTCAAAACTAGAAACATGAAAGTTGCAAAAGGAAAAATCACATCAGTAAAGGCAAAGATATAGTAAAAGTAGGAAATCACCCATTCACAAAGCTAGTAGGAAGGTTAAAAGACAAAAGTATTAAAATTATCTATATGCACAATAAGTAAGCAGCTAAGGAATACACAAAACAATCAGATGTAAAATATGATGTAAATAATAGTAATCATGAGGGGAAGAGAGTACAAATGCAGGGTTGTTAAAATGCATTTGAAATTAAGAGATCAACAACTTAAAACAATTACATACATACATACAACAACTTAAAACAATTACATACGTGTGTGTGTGTGTATCATGGTAGCCACAAATGTACAATATTAAAACAGATACACACAAAAAGAAAAAGAAATCCAAACATAACACTAAAGATATTCATCAAATCGCAAGAGACTAGAAAAAAAGAAGAAATAAATGAATAAGACCTACAAAAACAACCCAAGAGCAATTAACAAAATGGCAATAGAAACATAAATATCAATAATCACTTTAAATGTATTTGGTCTAAATGCTTCAATCAAAAGACATAGAGTGAAAAAAAAAGGACATAGAGTGGCAGAATGGATACTAAAACAAGACCTATGTATATGCTTTCTACAAGAAACTCACATGAGATTTAAAGTCACACACAGACTGAAGGTGAGGGGATGGGAAAAGGTATTCCATACAAATAAAAATCAAAAGAAAGCCTGGGTAGCAATAGTTACATCAGACAAAATAGACTTTAAAATGACTGTTACAAGAGAGAAAGAAGGACATTGTATAAAGACCAAAGGATCAATCCAAGGTGAATATATAAAAATGGTAAATATATACACACCCAACATAGGAACACCTAAATATACAAAAGCAAATATTAACAGATATAAAGGGAGAAATTGACAGTAACATAATAATAGTAGGGGACTTCAACACCCCAGTTATATCAATGGAGGTATAATCCAGACAGAAAATCAATAAGGAAACACTGGCCTTGACACATTATACCAGATGAGATTAATAGATAGAATATCCCATCCAAAAGCAGAAGAATACACATTCTTTTCAAATGCACATGGAACATTCTCCAGGATAGATCACATGCTAGATCAGAAAACAAGCCTTGGTAAATTTAACACAATTGAAATCATACCAAGCATCTTTTCTGAACATAACACTATGAGACTGGAAATCACATACAAGAATAAAGCTGCAAAAAACACCAACATGTGGAGGCTAAACAGTATGCTATTAGACAACCACTGGATCACTGAAGAAATCAAAAAAATACCTCAAGACAACTGAAAAGAAAAGTACAATGATCCAAAATCTATGGGATGGAGCAAAAGCAGTTCTAAGAGGGAAGTTTATAGTGACACAAGCTTACTTCAGGAAACAAGAAAAATCTCACATAAACAACCTAACCTTACACCTAAAGGAACTAGAAAAAGAACAAACAAAACCCAAAGTTAATAAAAGAAAGAAATCAAAAAAATTAGAGCAGAAATAAATAAAATAGAGACAAAAAAAGCAATAGAAAAGATTAGTGAAACTAAGAACTGGTGTTTTGAAAAGATAAAGAAAATTGATAAACCTTTAGCCAGACTCATCAAGAAAAAAAGAGAGAGGTTCCACATCAAAGTCATGAATGAAAAAGGAGAAGTTACAACAGACACCACAGAAATACAAAGGACCATGAGAGACTACTACAAACAACTATATGCCAATAAAATGGACAACCTAGAAGAAATCGACAAATTCCTAGAAATGTACAATTTCCCAAGACTGAACCAGGAAGAAATAGAAAATATGAACAGACCAATTACCTGTAAAAAATTGAATCATAATTAAAATTAAAAAAAAAACTCCCACCAAACATAAGTCCAGGACCACATGGTTTCACTGGTGAATTCTACCAAACATTTACAGAAGAGTTAACACTTATCCTTCTCAAACTATGTCCAAAAAATTACAGGCGAAGGAACACTTTTGAACTCATTGGATGAGGCCAGCTTTCCCCTGATATGAAACCCAGACAAAGATATCACCAAAAAAAGAAAATTACAGGTCAATATCACTGGTGAACATAGATGAAAAACTCTTCAACAAAATATTAGCAAAATAATCCAACAATACATGAGGATCATAAGCCATGATGAAGTGGGAATTCTCCCAGGGATGCGAGGATGGTCCAATGTCCACAAATCAATATGATATGCCACATTAACGAATTGAAGAATAAAAACCATATGACCATCTCAATAGATGCAGGAAAAGCTTTTGAAAAAATTCAACATCCATTTATGATAAAACCTCTCCACCAAGTGGGTATAATGGAAGCACACCTCAACATAATAAAGCCATATATGATAGTCCACAGCTAACATGATGCTCAGTGGTGAAAACATTAAAGCATTTCCTCTAAGATCAGGAACAAGACAAGGATGCCCACTCTTGCCTCTTTTATTTATAATATTGGAAGTCCTAGCCACAGCAATCAGAGAATAAAAAGAAATAAAATGAATCCAAATTGGAAAGGAAAACATAAAACTGTAACTGTTTGCAGATGACATGGTGCTATACATAGAAAATCCTAAAGATGCTGTGAGAAAACTACTGCAGCTCATCAATGAATTTGGTAAAGTTGCAGGATACCAAATTAATATACAGCAATCTGTTGCATTTCTGTACACTAACAATGCAGTATCAGAAAGAGAAACTAAGGAAACAATCCCATTTACCATCACATCAAAAATAATAAAATACCTAGGGATAAACCAACCTAAGTAGGTAAAAGACCTGTACTCAGAAAACTATAAGTCACTGATGAAATAAACTGAAGACAACACAAAGAGATGGAAAGACATACCATGTTTCTGGATCAGAAGAATTAATATTGTTTAAAAATGCACATAGTACCCAAGGCAATCTATAGATTCAATGCAATTCCTATTGAAATACCAATGGCATTTTTCACAGAACTAGAAGAAATAATTTAAAAATTTGTATGGATGGGACTTCCCTGGTGGCACAGTGGTTAAGAATCTGCCTGCCAATGCAGGGGACATGGGTTCAAACCCTGGTCTGGGAAGATCCCACATGCTGCAGAGCAGCTAAGCCTGTGCACCACAACTACCGAGCCTGCGCTCTAGAGCCTGTGATCCACAGCTACTGAGCCTGCATGCCACAACTATTGAAGCCCACATGCCTAGAGCACATGCTCTGCAAAAAGAGAAACCACCGCAATGAGAAGACCATGCACTGCAGCGAAGAGTAGCCCCACACACCGCAGCTAGAGAAAGACTGTGCAGCTACGAAGACCCAGTGCAGCCAAAAATAAATAAATAAATTTATATATATATAACAATCCTTATTTTAAAAAACCAACCAGTTTCTTCAACAAATAAATTATTAAAAAAAACAAAAAAGAATCCTCCTGCCAATACAGGGGACAAGGGTTCAAGGCCTGGTTCAGGAAAATCACACATCCTGCAGAGCAACTAAGCCCATGCACCACAATTACTGAGCCTGTGCTCTAGAGCCCATGCACCACAATTATTGAAGCCCACATGCAGCTAGAGCCAGTGCTCCACAAAAAGCTAAGCCACCACAAGGAGAAGCCCATGCACTGCAACGAAGAGTAACCCCTGCTCACAGTAACTAGAGAAAGCCTGCACACAGCAATGAAGACCCAATGCAGCCAAAAATAAATAAATTTTAAAAATTTGTATGGAAACACAAAAGACCCAGAATTGCCAAAGTAATTTTAAGAAAGAAGAGCAGAGCTGGAGGAATCATGCTCCCTGACTTAACACTATACTACAAAGCCACAGTAATCAAAACTGTATGGCACTGGCACAAAAACAGACACATAGATCAGTGGCACAGAATAGACAGCCCAGAAATAAACCCATGCACTTATGGTCAATTAACCTATGACAAAGGAGTCAAGGATATACAAACAAGAAAAGACACTCTCTTCAATAAGTGGTGCTGGGAAAACTGGATAACTACTTGTAAAACAATGAGATTAAAACATTTTATAATAACATATGCAAAAAAAAACTCAAAATGGATTAAAGATCTAAATGTAAGATCTGAAACCATAAAACTCTGAGAAGAAAATATAGGCAGAGCACTCTTTCATATAAATAGTAATTTTTTTTGGATTTCTCTCCTAAAGCAAAGGAAACAAAAGCAAAAATAAACAAATGGGACCTAAATAAACTTAAAAGCTTTTGTACAGCAAAGGAAACCATTGACAAAACAAAAAGACAACTTACTGAATGGGAGAAAATATTTACAACTGTTATGATTGATAAGGGGTTAATATCCAAAATATATAAACAGATCATTCAATTCAACATAAAAAAAGAAACCAATTTTAAAATGGGCAGAAGACCTGAATAGACATTTTTCCAGAGAAGACATACAGATGGCCTACAGGCACATGAAAAGATGCTCAACGTCATCACTTATTGGAGAAATGCAAATTAAAACCACAATGAAACTATACTCTACATAGACATTTCAGACTGGCTTCTTTCAGTAAGCAATAGCATTTATGTTCCTCCATGTCTTTTTATTGTTTGCTCATTTCTTTTTCTTGCAGAATAATATTCCACAGTTTGTTTGTACGTTCATCTTTTGATGGACATTTGGGTTGTTTCCAGTTTGGGCAATTGTTAATGAATTTGTTCATAAACATTCATGCATAGGTTTTCATGTGAACATAGTTGAAAACTCATTTGGATAATTACTAAGAATAACAACCATTGGATCATATGGTGCAACTATGTTTAGCTTTGTATGAAACTGCCAAACTGTATTCCAAAATGTCTTCATCCTTTTGCATTCCCACCAGCAATGAGTAAGTTCTTGATGCTCCACATCCTCACCAGCGTTTTTGTACTGTCACATGATAAATTTTACCCATTTTGATAGATGTATAGTGATATCTCATTATTTTAACATTGTCATTAAGCAGTCCTCTAAAGACTTGATGATAAGCATTTTTTTCACATGCTATTGCCATCTGTTTATCTTCTTTGTGGAGGTGTCTCTCCAGATATTTTTCCCATTTTAAAATTGAATTGTTTGTTTTCTTATGGTTGAATTTTAAGAGTTCTTCATATATTCTGGATACGAGTCTTTTATCATATATATGTCTTGCAGATATTTTCTTCCAGTGTATACCTTGTCTTTCATTCTCTTATTAGTATTGTCACAAATCAGAAGTTTTAAATTTTAATGAAGTCTAACTTATCAATGTTTTTCCCCAAGGATTGTGCTTTTGTTGTTGTAACTAAAAACTTCTCGCCAAACCAAAGGCTGTTAGATTTTCTTTTGTTATCTTCCAGGAGTTTAATACCTTATAGCATCTAATATTTTAATCTATGATATATTTTGAGTTAATTCTTGTGGAAGGTATAAGAACAGTTTCTAGATTCATTATTTGGCATGTATATGTCCAGTTGTACCAACACCATTTCTTTAAAAGTCTATGCTTTCTCCATTGAATTGCCTATCCTTTGTCAAAGATCAGTTGATTATATCCATGTGGGCCTATTTCTGGGCTCTGCATCCCGTTTCATTAATCTATCTATTCTTTCAATGATATCATGTCCTTTTTAAAAATTTTATTGAAGTATAGTAGATTTACAATGTTGTGTTAATACAATGTCTTTTTAAAAAATTGTAGTTAATTTACAATGTTGTGTTAGTTTCAAGTGTACAGCAAAGTGATTCAGTTATGCATATACGTATATATATTCTTTTTCAGATTCTTTTCCATTATGGGTTATTACAAAATACTGAATGTAAATCCCTGTGCTATACAGTACGTCCTTTTTGTTTACCTATTTTATATACAGCAGTGTGTGTATGTTAATCCCCATCTCCTAATTTATCCCCCACACACGCTATGCCTTGGTAAGCATAAGTTTGTTTTCTACGTCTGTGAGTCTATTTCTGTTCTGTAAATAAGTTCATTTGTATCATTTTAATTTTAGATTCCACATATAAGTGGTATCATGATATTTGTCTTTGACTTACTTCATTCAAAAAGATAACCTTTAGATTCATCCATGTTGATGCAAATGGCATTATTTCATTATTTTTTATGGCTGAGTAATTTTCCATTGTATATATATATATATCATGGCCCAGCCACTCAGCGGCATGTGGGATCTTCCCAGACCGAGGCACGAACCCATGTCCCCTGCATCGGCAGGCGGACTCTCAACCACTGCGCCACCAGGGAAGCCCTCATTGCAGTTTTGATTTGCATTCCTCTAGCAATTAACAATATTGAGCATCTTTTTTTGTGCCTGTTGGTGATCTGTATTTCTTCTTTGGAGAAATGTCTGTTTAGGTCTTCTGCCCATCTTCTGATTGGGTTGTTTTTTGATATTAAGCTGTATGAGCTGTTAGTATACTTTGGAAATTAATCCTTTGTCAGCAGCATCATTTGCAAATATTTTATCCCAGTCCTTAGTTGTCTTTTCATTTGGTTTCAGGTTTCCTTTGCTGTGCAAAATCTTTTAAGTTTAATTAAGTCCCATTGGTTTATATTTGTTTTTATTTCCATTACTCTAGGTGACGGATTCAAAAAAATATTGCTACAATTTATGTCAAAGAATGTTCTGCCTATATTTTACTCTAGGAATTTTAGAGTATCTAGTCTTATATTTAGGTCTTTAATCCATTTTGAGTTTATTTTTGTGTATGGTGTTAAAGAATGTTCTAAATTCATTTCTTTTATATGTAGCTGTCCATATTTCCCAGCACAATTTATTGAAGATGCTGTCTTTCCTGCCTTGTACAGTCTTGCCTCCTTTGTTGTAGATTAATTGACCATAGGTGCATGGGTTTATTTCTGGGATTTCTATCCTGTTCTATTGATCTATATGTCTGTTTTTGTGCCAGTACCATACTGTTTTGTGCCAGTACCATACTACTGCTTTGTAGTGTAGTCTGAAGTCAGGGAGTGTGATTCTTCCAGCTCTGTTCTTCTTTCTTAAGATTATTTTGGCAATTCTGGGTCTTTTGTGTTTCCATACAAATTTTTAAAAATTTTGTTCTAGTTCTGTGAAAAATGCCATTTGTAATTTGATAGGGATTGCTTTGAATCTGTAGATTGCCTTGGGTAGTATGGTCATTTTGACAATATTGATTCAGGAATTCCCCAGTGGTCCAGTTGTTGGGACTCTGCACTTTCACTGCCACAGGCCCAGGTTCGATCTCTGGTTGGGGAACTAAGATCCCACAAGCCACGTGGCACAGCCAAAAAACTATAGATAGATAGATAGATAGATAGATAGACAGACAGATTCCTCCAATCCAAGAACATGGTATATCTTTCCATCTGTTTGTGTCAACTCCAGTTTTTTTCATAAGCATCTTATAGATTTTGGAGTATAGAGTTTTTGACTCCTTAGGTAGGTTTATTCCTATGTAATTTATTGTTTTTGATGTAATGGTAAATGGGATTGTTTCCTTAATTTCTCTTTCTGATATTTCATTGTTAGTGTATAGCAATGCAACAGATTTCTGTATATTAATTTTGTATCCTTCAACTTTACCAAAATCATTAATGAGCTCTAGTAGTTGTCTGGTAGCATCTTTAGGATTTTCTATGTATAGCGTCATGTCATCTGCAAACAAAGACAGTTTTATTTCTTCTTTTCAAATTTAGATTCCTTTTATTATTTTTCTTCTCTGACTGCTGTGCCTATGACTTCCAAAACTATGTTGCATAAAAGTGGCAAGAGTAGGCATCCTTGTCTTGTTCCTGATCTTAGAGGAAATACTTTAAGCTTTTCACCATTGGGTATGATGCTATCTGTGGGTTTGTCTTATATGGCCTTTATTATGTTGAGGTATTTTCCCTCTATGCCCACTTGCTGAAGAGTTTTTTTTTTTTATCATAAATCAATGTGGAATTTCATCAAAAGCATTTACTGCATCTATTGAGATGATCATATGGTTTTTATTTTTCAATTTGTTAATGTGGTGTATCACATTGTTTGATTTGTGGGTATTGAAAGATCCTTGCATCCCTGGGATAAATCCCACTTCCACAATGTCTTGATTATTGTAGATTTATAGTAAGTCCTGAAGTCAGACAGTCTTCTGCCTTTGTTCTTCTGCTTCAATATTGTGTTGGCTCTTCCAGTCTTTTGCTTTCCATATATACTTTAGAATCAATTTTTCAGTATTCACAAAATAGCTGGCTGGTATTTTGGTTGGGATTGCACTGAATCTGTAGATCAAATTGTGAAGAACTGACATCTTGTCAATCTTGAGTCTTCCTATTCATGAATGTTGAATATCTTACATTTATTCAGATATTCCTTGAGTTTTTTATCAGAGTTTTGTAGTTTTCCTTATACAAATTTTGAACATATTTCTTAGATTCTTAAGGGTTTCATTTTGTTGATTCTAATGTAGTGGTCCCCGACCTTTTTGGCACAAGGGACTGGTTTCGTGGAAGACACTTTTTACATGGACGATGGTGGGGGATGATTCAGGTGGTACTGTGAGTGATGGTTCAGGCTGTAATGCAAGCGATGGGGAGCGATGGGGAATGGCAGATGAAGCTTCGCTCCCTCGCCTGCTGCTCACCTCCTGCTGTGCAGCCCAGGTCCTAATAGGCTGTGAACTGCTAATGGTCCACAGCCAGGGGGTTGGGGACCCCTGTTCTAATGTAAATGGCCTTGTATTTTCGTTCCAGATTCCAATTATTCATTGCTGGTACGTAGGAAAGCAATAGACTTTTGCTGTTCTTGGAAGAAGTATTTTATAATGTCAACTAGATCCAGTTGATTGATGGTGTTATTCAGATGAAGTATGTCCTTACTGATTATAGAGGTATTGAAGTCTCCAACTATAGTATCGGATTTCTTTATTTTTTTCTTCAAGTTCTATCGATTTTTGCTTCAAGTCTTCTGATCCTGTTTTTAGATTCTTACACATTAAGGATTGTTATGCCTTCTTGGAGAAATGACCCCTTTATCATTATGTAATTATCCCTGTTAATTTTCCTTGTTCTGGAGTCTGCTTTAAACCAAATTAATATCACTACACTAGATTTCTTTTGATTAGTTTTAGTGTAGTTTTCTCCATCCCTTTACTTTTTTTTTTGTCTCCCTAGGTATATTTATTCCTAGGTATTTTATTCTTTTTGTTGCAATGGTAAAGGGGAGTGTTTCCTTAATTTCTCTTTCATATTTTTCATCATTACTGTATAGGAATGCAAGAGATTTCTGTGCATTAATTTTGTATCCTGCAATTTTACCACATTCATTGATTAGCTCTAATCATTTTCTGGTGGCATTTTTAGGATTCTCTATGTATAGTATCATGTCATCTGCAAGCAGTGAGTTTTACTTCTTCTTTTCCAGTTTGTATTCCTTTTATTTCTTTTTCTTCTCTGATTGCCATGGCTAGGACTTCTAAAACTATGTTGAATAATAGTGGTGAGAGTGGACATCCTTGTCTCGTTCCTCATCTTAGAGGAAATACTTTCAGTTTTTCACCATTGAGAATGATGTTTGCTGTGGGTTTGTCGTATATGGCCTTTATTATGTTGAGGTATTTTCCCTCTATGCCCACTTTCTGGAGAGTTTTTATCATAAATGGGTGTTGAATTTTGTCAGAAGCTTTTTCTGCATCTATTGAGATGATCATATGGTTTTTATTCTTCAATTTGTTAATATGGTGTATCACATTGATTGATTTACGTATATTGAAGAATCCTTGCATCCCTGGGATAAATCCCACTTGATCATGGTGTATGATCCTTTTAATGTGTTGTTCGATTCTGTTTGCTAGTATTCTGTTGAGAATTTTTGCATCTATATTCATCAGTGATATTGTTCTGTAATTTTCTTTTTTTGTAGTATGTTTGTCTGGTTTTGGTATCAAGTTGATGGTGGCCTCATAGAATGAGTTTGGGAGTGTTCCTTCCTCTGCAATTTTTTGGAAGAGTTTGAAAAGGATGGGTGTTAGCTCTCCTCTAAATGTTTGATAGAATTCACCTGTGAAGCCATCTGGTCCTGGACTTCTGTTTGTTGGAAGATTTTAAATCACAGTTTCAATTTCATTACTTGTGATTGGTCTGTTCATATTTTCTATTTCTTCCTGATTCAGTCTTGGAAGGCTATACCTTTCTAAGAATTTGTCCATTTCTTCCAGGTTGTTCATTTTATTGGCATAGAGTTGCTTGTAGTAGTCTCTTAGGATGCTTTGTATTTCTGCGGTGTCTGTTTTAACTTCTCCTTTTTCATTTCTAATTTTATTGATTTGAGTCCTCTCCCTCTTTTTCTTGATAAGTCTGGCTAATGGTTTATCAATTTTTGTTTATCTTCTCAAAGAACCAGCTTTTAGTTTTATTGATCTTTGCTATTGTTTTCTTTGTTTCTATTTCATTTATTTCTTCTCTGATCTTTATGATTTCTTTCTTTCTGCTAACTTTGGGTTTTGTTTGCTCTTCTTTCTCTAGTTCCTTTAGGTGTAAGGTTAGATTTTTTATTTGAGATTTGTCTTGTTTCTTGAGGTAGGCTTGTATAGCTATAAACTTCCCTCTTAGAACTGCTCTTGCTGCATTCCATAGGTTTTGGATCGTCGTGTTTTCATTGTCATTTGCCTCTAGGTACTTTTTGATTTCCTCTTTGATTTCTTCAGTGATCTCTTGGTTATTTAGTAACGTATTGTTTAGCCTCCATGTGTTTGTGTTTTTTACGTTGTTTTCCCTAATCTCATAGTGTTGTGGTTGGAAAAGATACTTGATATGATTTCAATTTTCCTTAAATTTACTCAGGCTTGATTTGTGACCCAAGATGTGATCTATCCTGGAGAATGTTCCGCATGCACTTGAGAAGAAAGTGTAACCTGCTGTTTTGGGATGGAATGTCCTATAAATATTAATTAAATCTACCTGGTCTGTTGTGTCATTTAAAGCTTGTGTTTCCTTATTAATTTTCTGTCTGGATGATCTGTCCATTGGTGTAAGTGAGGTGTTAAATTCCCCCACTATTATTGCATTACAGTCAATTTCCTCTTTTATAGCTGTTAGCATTTGCCTTATGTATTGTGGTGCTCCTATGTTGGGTGCATATATATATTTGGGTGCAAATATATATAATTGTTACATCTTCCTCTTGGATTGATTCCTTGATCATTATGTAGTGTCCTTCCTAGTCTCTTGTAACATTATTTTAGTCTATTTTATCTGATATGAGTATTGCTACTCCAGCTTTCTTTTGATTTCCATTTTCATGGAATATCTTTTTCCATCCCCTCACTTTCTCTTGTAGACGGCATATATATGGGTCTTGTTTTGTATCCTTTCAGCAAGCCTGTGTCTTTTGTTTGGAGCATTTAATCCATTTGCATTTAACATAATTATCAATATGTATGTTCCTATTACCATTTTCTTAATTGTTTTGGGTTTGTTTTTGTAGACCCTTTTCTTCTGTTGTGTTTCCCACTAAGAGAAGTTCCTTTAGCATTTGTTCTAGAGCTGCTTTGGTGTTGCTGAATTCTCTTAGCTTTTGCTTGTCTGTAAAGTTTTGATTTCTCTGTCAAAGCTGAATGAGATACTTGCCAGGTAGAGTAATCTTGGTTTTGGGGTTCTTCCCTTTCATCACTTTAAATATATTGTGCCACTCCCTTCTGGCTTGTAGAGTTGCTACTGAGAAATCAGCTGTTAACTTTATGGGAGTTCCCTTATGGGAGTTCCCTGTTATTTGTCGTTTTTCCCTTGTTGCTTTTAATAATTTTCTTTGCTTTCAATTCTTGTCAATTTGATTACTATGTTTCTAGGCATATTTATCCTTGGGTTTATCCTGCCTGGGACTCTCTGCACTTCCTGGACTTGGTGGCTATTTCCTTTCCCATTTTAGGGAAGTTCTCGACTATAATCTCTTCAAATATTTTCTCGGGTCTCTTCTCTGTCTCTTCTCCTTCTGGAACCACTATAATGCGAATATTGGTGTGTTTATTGTTGTTCCAGAGGTCTCTTAGTCTGTCTTCATTTCTTCTCATTCTTTTTTCTTTATTCTGTTCTGTGGCAGTGTTTTCCACCATTCTGTCTTCCAGGTCACTTATCCGTTCTTCTGCCTCAGTTATTCTGCTATTAATTCCCTCTAGTATATTTTTCATTCTAGTTATTGTATTGTTATCTCATTGTTTGTTTGTTCTTGAATTCTTCTAGGTGTTTGTTCTTTAATTCTTCTAGGTCTTTGTTAAACATTTCTTACATTTTCTCCATCTTTGCCTCCATTCTTTATCCGAGGTCCTGGATCGTCTTCACTACCATTATTCTGAATTCTTTTTCTGGAAGATTGTCTCTCTCTACTTCATTTAGTTGTTTTTCTGGTGTTTTATCTTGCTCCTTCATCTGGTATATAGTCCTCTGTCTTTTCAGTTTGTCTGTCTTTTTTGAATGTGGTTTTTGTTCCACAAGATGCAGGATTGTAGTTTATTTTGCTTCTGCTGTCTTCCCCCTGGTGGATGAGGCTATCTAAGAGGCTTGTGCAAGCATCCTGATGGGAGGGACTGGTGGTGGGTAGAGCTGGGTATTGCTCTGGTGGGCAGAGCTCAGTAAAACGTTAATACACTTGTCTGCTGATGCATGGTCTGAGTTCCCTCCCTGTTGGTTGTTTGGCCTGAGGTGACACAGCACTGGAGCCTTCAGTGTCTTTGGTGGGACTAATAGCGGACTCCGTGAGGGCTCACGCCAAGGAGTACTCCCTGAACTTCTGCTGCCAGTGTCCTTGTCCCTGCAGTGAGCCACAGCTACCCCTCACCTCTGCAGGAGACCCTCCAAAACTAGCAGGTAGTTCTGGTTCAGTCTTCTGTGGGGTCACTGCTCCTTCCTCCTGGGTCCTGGTTCACACACTACTCTGTGTGCGCTCTCCAAGAATGGAGTCTCTGTCTTCCCGAGTCCTGTCGAAGTTCTGAAATCAAATCCTGCCAACCTTCAAAGTCTGATTCTCTGGGAATTCCTCCTTCTGTTGCCAGACCCCCAGTTTGGGAAGCCTGATGGGGGGCTCAGAACCTTCACTCCAGTGGTTGGACTTCTGTGGTATAAGTGTTCTCCAGTTTGTGAGTCTCCCACTCAGCAGTTATGGGATTTGATTTTATTGTGATTGCACCCCCTCCTACCATCTCACTCTGGCTCCTCCTTTGTTTTGGATGTGGGGTATCCTTTTTGGTGAGTTCCAGTGTCTTCGTCTTGATGAATGTTCAGCAGTTAGTTGTGATTCTGGTGCTCTCTCAAGAGGGAGTGAGCACATGTCCTTCTACTCCACCATCTTGAACCAATCTCTGAAGTATTTGTCTTTTTGTGACTGGTTTACTTAACTTAGCATAATGTCCTCAAGGTTTACCTATGTTGTAGTGTATGTCAGGATTTCCTTCCATTTTAAGGCTGAATAATATTGTTTTATATATATATATATATATATATATATATATATATATATATATATACATTTTGCTTATCTATATGTATATATAGATAAAACATTTTGCTTATCCTTTCATCTGTCAGTGGACACTTGCATTACTACCACATTTTAGCTATTGTAAATAATGCTGCTATAATGTGTCTAGGATGGGTCTCTTTGAGTTCATTTTACTTGGAGCTTGTTGAGCTTCTTGGATGGTTATATTCATATCTTTTATCAAATTTGGGAAGGTTTTGGCCATTATTTCTTCAAATATTCTCTCTGCCCTGTTCTCTCTCTCTTCTTCTGAAGTCCCACAATGGTATGTTGATCTTCTTGATGGTGTCCCATACATCCCTCAACTCTGTTCAACTTGCTTCATTCTTTCATCTTTCTGTTCCTCAGACTTGATAATTTTAAATTCACTGATTCTTTTTTCTGCCAGCTCAAATATGCCTTTGAATCCCTGTAGCATATTTCTAATTTCAGTTATTATACTTTTCAGCTCCAGAATTTCATTTTGGATACTTTTTAGGTTTTCTGTCTTTTTACTGATATTTTCATTTTCTTCACATATCTTTTTCTTGATTTTCTCCATGTCATTATTTATTTCTTTGATCATCATTAAGATAGTTGTTTTAATTTTTTTTCTAGTCGTCCACACTCAGGTCTGGATCAATAGCAGAATCTGAATAATAAACCAGTTTCTTGGTTTATTTTTTCCTTTGAATGCCCCATACTTTTCTTTCTTTTTATGCCTTGTGATTTCTTTGTTGTTTTTGAAAACTGGACATTTGGATATAAAAATTTGTTAATTCTGGAGATTCAATTTTCCCCTTTCCCAAGAGTTTGCTGTTTTATTTTGGTTCTGTTGTTATTGTTTTCATTGTTGTAGACTGTCTCTGTGCTGAGGATAAGTCTGAGGTGAAAATTGATCTTCTTGGGTCTTTTCTGAGCTGTACTTTCCCTTGGGCAAACTCCCCTATATATGCAGTTAGTTTTTAATGTCCTGGTCTTTGATGTCTGGCTCCCAAAAGGAGGAGGGAAATGAAGAGGAAAAAAAGGGCGCTAGCTCCTTAAGTCTCCAGGAAGCCACTCCAGCTAGAGAAATAGATGCTTATAACAATGGGGGGAGGTTCAATGATAATGGCACCACCTCATTTTCTGCATCTCTGTTATCAGAAGCAACAATAAGTGATCAGAGCACAGATCCCAATATTTGGAGGACAGCATCCTCTTTGCCTAATCTGGTTCCCACAAGCTATGTTCAAGGCAACCCAAAAACACGTGCACACCTTGCCTGCCCCAGGGCTGGGAATGAGAAATGGGTAACTGCTACTGTGTTCAGAGGTGAAATTGATGGAAGTTAATTGCAATTTACCATACAAATCTTCCATTGGAAGTTGCAAACCTTCAGTAGACTCCAGTATAATTACATCTGACAGATTCTGCCATTGTAAATGTTTATGTGGGGAGACAGATTTCTGATATTTTCTACTCTCCCATCTTCCCAATCTTCTCTGCCTTTTGTTGATTACTGTTACAATGATTTATCTTTCTCCATTCTTTTTATTTTTAATATGTGTCAATATTTAAAGTAGGTTTATTTTAGAAAACATGGGTCTTGGTTTTTTATCCACTCTGACAATGTCTATTTTTAATTGGTGTATCTATACCATTGATATTTAAAGTGATTATTGATATATTTGGATTAATATCTAACTTTTTATTTTTACGTTTTCTATTCATTGCTCTTCTTCTTTGGTCTTCTTATTGTGCTTCACGTTTTTCTTCACTTTGTGGTTTTAATTGAGCATTGTATATTTTTCCATTTTCTCTCCTTTCTTAGGATATGTATTATATATTTTTAAAAACTTTTTTGAGTGGTTTCCTTAGAGCTTTCAATATACATTTACAACTAACAAGAGTCTACCTTCAAATAACACTATACTGCTTCACAAGTAGTACAAATACTTTATAATAACAAACGTATCTTATTCTCCCTTCCTGTCCCTTGTTTTATTGCTGTTATTTATTTCACTTACACATACAAAATTATATATGACATACATACACTTAAACACATATAAGCATACTTAAGCTATTATTATATTAAACAAACTGTTAGGTTAATTATGGATAAAAAGTACAAGATTTTATTTTACTTTTATTTTTCCTTTCTCTAACACTCTCTTTTCTTTATATAGATCTTAGTTCTGAATTTCATTTTTTTTCCTTCTAAAACATTTCTTGCAAGGTAGGTCTACTTGTGACAAATTACCTCAATTTTTGCTTTTCTGAAAATGATTTCTCCTTCACTTTTCAAGGATCATTTCACAGGGTACAGAATTCTAGGTTAGTGGGTTCTCTCAACATTTAAATATTTCACTCCACTCTCTTCTTGTATGATTACTGAAGAGAATTCAGATGAAATTCTCTTCTTTCCTTCTCTATAGATAAGTTGTCTTCCTCTGACTTTTTAGAAGATTTTCCTTCATATTTGATTTTCTGTAGTTTTAATATGAAATGTTTAGGGGTAGTTTTTTGGCATTTTCCTGCTTGAGGTTCTCTGAGATTCGTGGATCTGTGGTATGATGTCTGACATTAACTTGGGAAAATTCTTGGTCATTATTACTTCACATATAGCTTCTGTTCTTTTCTCTCTTTCTTCTTTTTCTGGTATTCCCTTTACATATATGTTCCTTTTTAGCAGTAGTCACACAGTCCATAGATACTCTGCTCTTCTTTGTCTCTTTTCTCTATGCTTTTGCATTTTGGAAGTTTCTAATAAGATATCCTCTAGCTCAGAGATTCTTTCCTCAGTCATGCCCAGCCTACTAATGAGGCCATCAAAAGCATTTTTCATTTCTGTTACTGTGGTTTTTTAATCTTTAGCATACTTTTTCATTCATAGAATTTCTATATATTTCTATATCTCTACTTACATGGCCCATCTGTTCTTTCATGCAGTCTACTTTTTCCATTAGAACCATGGCATAAAATCATAGTCGTTATATTTTATATTTAAAAATTTTTTAACATCTTTATTGGAGTATAATTGCTTTACAGTGGCGTGGTTCTGCTGTATAACAAAATGAATCAGCTATACATATATATATATCCCCATATCTCGTCCCTCCCACCTCCCTATGCCACCCCTCTAATTGGACACAAAACACCGAGCTGATCTCCCTGTGCTATGCAGCTGCTTCCCACTAGCAATCTATTTTACATTTGGTAGTGTATATATGTCCATGCCACTCTCACTTCGTCCCAGCTTAGCCTTCCCCCTCCATATGTTCTCAAGTCCATTCTCTATGGCTCCATCTTTATTCCTGCCCCTAAGTTCTTCAGGACCATTTTTTAAATTAGATTCCTTATATATGGACTCTTGATGAGTCTGGCTAATGGTTTATCAATTTTGTTTATCTTCTCAAAGTACCAGCTTTTAGTTTTATTGATCTTTGCTATCATTGCCTTCATTTCTTTTTCATTTATTTCTGAACTGATCTTTATGATTTCTTTCCTTCTGCTAACTTTGCAGTTTTTTTGTTCTTCTTTCTCTAATTTCTTTAGGTGTAAGGTTAGGTTGTTTATTTGAGATGTTTCTTGTTTCTTGAGGTAGGATTGTATTGCTATAAACTTCCCTCTTAGAACTGCTTTTGCTGCATCTCACAGGTTTTGGGTCATCATGTTTTCATTGACATTTGTTTCTAGGTATTTTTTTATTTCCTCTTTGATTTCTTCAGTGATTTCTTGGTTATTTAGTAATGTATTGTTTAGCCTCCATATGTTTGTATTTTTTACAGATTTTTTCCTGTTATTGATATCTAATCTCATAGCATTGAGGTTGGAAAAATACTTGATGCAATTTCAATTTTCTTATATTTATCCAGGCTTGATTTGTGACCCAAGATATGATCTATCCTGGAGAATGTTCCATGAGCACTTGAGAAGAAAGTGTATTCTGTTGTTTTTGGATGGAATGTCTTATAAATATCAATTAAGTCCATCTTGTTTAATGTATCATTTAAAGCTTGTGTTTCCTTATTTATTTTCAGTTTGGATGATCTATTTGGTGAAAGTGGGGTGTTAAGTTCTCCTACTATTATTTTGTTACTGTTGGCTTCCCCTTTTATGGCTATTAGCATTTGCCTTTGTATTGAGGTGCTCTTATGTTGGGTTCATAAATATTTACAATTGTCATATCTTCTTCTTGGATTAATGCCTTGATCATTATTTAGTGTCCTTCTTTGTCTCTTGTAATAGTCTTTATTTTAAAGTCTATTTTGTCTGATATGAGAACTGCTACTCCATCTTTCTTTTGATTTCCACTTGCATGGAATATCTTTTTTGATCCCCTCACTTTCAGTCTGTATGTGTTCTTAGGTCTGAAGTGGGTTTCTTGGGTGTTGTTTTTGTATCCATTCAGCCAGTCTATTTCTTTTGTTTGGAGCATTTAATCCACTTCTTTTAAGGTAATTATCAATATGCATGTTGCTATTACCATTTTCTTAATTGTTTTGGGTTTGTCTTTTCCTTCTCTTGTTTTTCCTGCCTAGAGAAGTTCCTTTAGAATTTGTTGTAAAGCTGGTTGGTTGGTGCTGAATTCTCTTACCTTTTGCTTGTATTTAAAGGTTTTAATTTCTCCATTGAATCTGAATGAGATCCTTGCCTGGTAGAGTAATCTTGGTTGTAGGTTCTTCCCTTTCATCACTTTAAATATGTCCTGCCACTCTCTTCTGGCTTGCAGAGTTTCTGCTGAAAGATCAGCTGTTAACCTTATGGGAATTCCCTCGTATGTTATTTATTGCTTTTCCCTTGCTGCTTTTAATATTTTTTCTTTGTATTTGATTTGATAGTTTGATTAATATGTGTCTTGGCATGTTTCTCCTTGGATTTATCCTGTATGGGACTCTCTGCACTTCCTGGACTTGATTGACTATTTCCTTTCCCATATTAGGGAAGTTTTCAACTACAATCTCTTCAAATATTTTCTCAGTCCCTTTCTTTTTCTCTTCTTCTCTGGCACCTCTATAATTCGAATGTTGGTGTGTTTAATGTTGTCCCAGAGGTCTCTGAGACTGTCCTCAATTATTTTCATTCTTTTTTCTTTATTCTGCTCTGTGGTACTTATTTCCACAATTGTATCTTCCAGGTCACTTATCCATTCTTCTGCATCAGGTATTCTGCTATTGATTCATCTAGAGAATTTTAAATTTCATTTATTGTATTGTTCTTCATTGTTTGTTTGCTCTTTATTTCTTCTAGGTCCTTGTTAAACATTTCTTGTATTTTCTGCATTCTATATCCAAGATTTTGGATCATCTTTACTATCATTACTCTGAATTCTTTTTCAGGTAGACTGCCTATTTCCTCTTCATTTGTTTGGTCTGTTGGGTTTATACTTTGCTCCTTCATCTGCTGTGTATTTATGTCTTCTCAATTTGTTTTTTATGTGTGTTTTTTTTGTTTTGTTTTGTTTTTTTGCGGGATGCGGGCCTCTCACTGTTGTGGCCTCTCCCATTGTGGAGCACAGGCTCCGGATGCACAGGCTCAGCGGCCATGGCTCACGGGCCCAGCTGCTCTGCGGCATGTGGGATCTTCCCAGACCGGGGCACGAACCTGTGTCCCCTGCATCAGCAGGTGGACTCTCAAGCACTGCACCACCAGGGAAGCCTGGTTAAATTTGTTTAACTTACTGCATTTGGGGTCTCCTTTTTGCAGGCTGCAGGTTTGTAGTTCCCACTGTTTTTGGTGTCTGCCCCCAGTGAGTAAAACTGGTTCAGTGGGTTGTGTAAGTTTCCTGGTGGAGGGGACTGGTGCCTGTCTTCTGGTGGATGAGGCTGTATCTTTTCCTTCTGGTGGACAGGACCACATCTGGTGGTGTGTTTTGGGGTGTCTGTGAACTTAATATGATTTTAGGCAGCATCTCTTCTAATGGGTGGTGTTGTGTTCCTATGTTGCTAGTTGTTTGGCATGGGGTGTCCAGCACTGTAGCTTGCTGGTCATTGAGTGGAGCTGGGTCTTAGTGTTGAGATGGAGATCTCTGGGAGAGCTTTTGCCATTTGATATTATGGGGGGCCGGGAGGTCTGTGGTGGACCAATGTCCTGAACTCGGCTCTTCCACCTATCAGGCTCAGGCCTGACACCTGGCTGGAGCACCAAGACTCTGTCAGCCACACAGCTTATAAGAAAAGAGAGGGAAAATAAAAGAAAGAAAGAAGAAATAAATAAATAAAATACAATAAAGTTATTAAAATTAAAAATTATTAAAAATTAAAAAATTAGAAAGTAATAAAAAAAGAAAGTAAGAAGAAAGAGAGCAGCCAAACCAAAAAAACACATCCACTAAGTATAACAAGTGCTAAAATCTGTACTTAAAAAAGAAGAAAAACCAGACAGACAGAACCCTAGGAGAAATGGTAAAAGCAAAGCTGTACAGACAGAATCTCTCAGAGAAGCATATACACACACACACTCACAAAAAGAGAAAAGGAAAAATATGTGTGTGTGTGTGTGTGTGTATGTATGTATATATATATATATATATATATATATATATATATATAAAGGAAGAGAGCAACCAAATCAATAAACAAACCTAACAATGATAATAAGCTCTAAATACTAAGATAAACATAAAACCAGAAACAAATTAGATGCAGAAAGCAAACCCCAAGTCTACAGTTGCTCCCAAAGTCCACCATCTCAATTTTGGGATGATTCATTTTCTATTCAGGTATTCCATAGATGCAGGGTACATCAAGTTGATTGTGGAGATTTAATCCACTGCTCCTGAGGCTGCTAGGAGAAATTTCCCTTTCTCTTCTTTGTTTGCACAGCTCCTGTGTTTCAGCTTTGGATTTGGCCTTGCCTCTGTATGTAGGTCACATGAGGGCGTCTGTTCCCCTCCCAGACAGGACAGGGTTAAAGTAGCAGCTGATTAGGGGGCTCTGGGTCACTCAGGCCGGGGGGAGGAAGGGGTATGGAATGCAGGGCAATCCTGCAGCAGCAGAGGCCAGCATGACGTTGCAACAGTCTGAGGTGCACTGTGTTTTCTCCTGGGGAATTTGTCCCTGGACCCAGGACCCTGGCCATGGCAGGCTACACAGGTTCCTGGGAGGGGAAGCGTGGATAGTGACCTGCACTTGCACACAGGCTTCTTGGTGTCTGCAGCAGCAGCCTTAGTGTTTCATGCCAGTCTCCAGTGTCCACGCTGATAGCTGTGGCTCATGTCTGTCTCTGAAGCTAATTTAGGCGGTGCTCTGAATCTCCTCTCCTCGCACCCTGAAACAATGATCTCTTGCCTCTCTAGCAGGTCCAGACTTCCCCCACCCCACTCCCTCCTGGCTAGCTGTGGTGCACTAGCCCTCTTCAGGCTGTGTTCAGACAGCCAACCCCAGTCCTCTCCCTGGGATCTGACCTCTGAAGCCCGAGCCTCAGCTCCCAGCCTCCACCCACCCTGGCAGGGGAGGAGACTCTCAGGCTGGTGATTGCTGGTCAGCACCGATCCTCTGTGTGGGAATCTCTCCACTTTTCCCTCTGCACCCCTGTTGCTATGCTGTCATCCATGGCTCTGAAGCTTCCCCCGGTCCACCCCCTGTCTCCACCAGTGAAGGGGCTTCCTAGTATGTGGAAACATTTCCTCCTTCACCTCTCCCTCCCAGAGATGCAGGTCCCATCCCTATTCTTTTGTCTCTGTTTTTTCTTTTTTCTTTTGGCTTACCCCAGTATGTGGGGGAGTTTCTTGCCTTTGGGGAAGTCTGAGGTTTTCTGCCAGCATTCAGTAGTTGTTTCAGGAGTTGCATTCCACATGTAGATGTATTTTTGATGTATTTGTAGGGAGGAAGGTGATCTCCACATCTTACTCCTCCACCATCTTATTATTATTATTATTATTTTTGGTACACGGGCCTCTCACTGTTGTGGCCTCTCCCATTGCAGAGCACAGGCTCCGGACATGTAGGCTCAGTGGCCATGGCTCACAGGCCCAGCCGCTCCATGGCATGTGGGATCTTCCCAGACCGGGGCATGAACCCGTGTCCCCTGCATCGGCAGGTGGACTCTCAACCACTGCACCACCAGGGAAGCCCCTCCACCATCTTGAAGGTCCCCCCTGATCATAGTCATTTTAAATTTCAGGTCTGATAGTGCCAACATCCCTGCCACATCTGAGTCTTGTTCTCATGCTCGCTTTTTCTCTTTAAACTGTTTTCTCCCTTTTAGTATAATTTGTACCTTTTTCTTGATAGCTGAACATCATGTACTGAGTAAAAGGAAGTGTGGTAAATAAGCCGTTAATAATGTGGTGGCAACGTGTGGGGAATGGAAAGCATTCTGTAGTGTTATAATTAGGTCTCAGTCTTTTAGTGACCCTGTGCCCTTTGACTGTTAACTTTACAAATGTTTCTCAGTTTTTCCTCCCTTAGATGGGAAAGGATGGCTAGTGTGGACAGGAGTTGGGTATTTTCTTTCCTCATGTGGAAGGGTAGAGAGGGCTGAGGTTGGTATTTGCTATCCCCTGATGTGGTTAAGCTCTGAAAAAATACCATTTAGGCTGTGGTAAGAGTTTCTCTGGAGGGCAGGCCTTGTTAAGAAGAACAAAATGCTCTGGCAAGTTTCAAAATTGTTCCTTTTCCCTTCTCCTACTAGAAGTATGAGGGGCTTTTTCTCTGATATGTACTGTGAGAATTTGGTTAGGTTTCTGGAGATAAACTCACAAATTTGTGGGAGTCTCCTTTTGACTGAGTCCCACTGGATTTTTTAACTCTCAAACTTGTCCACACTGCATTTCCAGCAATTCATCAATTATAGTTTAGGTTTTCCTACATGTGTACTGGTTCCCATAGAAGTTTCTCCTTGTGGGTTTCTGCTCTGGTAAGTTGTGATAATTTGTTTCTCCAATTGCCTGTCTGTCTCTTCAGTTTGGGGGATAATGGTTTGCCCTGTGACCTCATTTCTCTGGAAGATCCAATAATAGTTTTTATTATTCAGTATGTTCAGCTTTTTATTTATTGTTAGGACAAAGTGACGACTTCCAAACTCTTTACATGCCAGATCAAAAACAGAAAGCCTCTGCTGTTGTTTTTTGTTTGTTCCTATGTACATAAGGTGTCTTTTTTCCTTAGTCAACTTTTCAGAGTTTCTATTGTCACTAGTTTTGAGAAATGTAGTTATGATATGTTTTGGCATATTTTCTTCTTCTTCAGGTTTGTGAGGTTCTTGAATCTATGGGTATATAGAGTTCATCAAATTGGGGGAAATTTGACCATTATTCCTTTAAATATTTTTGCTTGTCCCCCCCTTTGGGGATGCTAAATATTTGTATGTTAGGATGCCTGAAACTGTCTTGCTGCTCACTGATGCTCTGGTGTCTATTTTTTGTGTCCATTTTCTGAGATTACTTTTGGACAGTTTCCATTGCTATGATTTTTAGTTCAGTATTTCTTCCTCAATGTAACCTAATATTAATACAATACAGTGTACTTTTAATCTCAAGCATAGTGGTTTTCTTATTATGAAGTTTGAATCATGTCTTTTTTATACCTTCCATATCTATTTAATTCATTTAATCTTCCCTCTATCTCCTTGATCATTTTTAATACAGTTATAAGTGTACTTTAATGTTCTTGTCTACTAATTCAATCATGTCATTTCTGGGTTTATTTCTAATTCATTTTTCTCCTCTTTCTGGGTTATATTTACCTCTTTATTTTCATGCCTGATAATTTATAATTGTATGCCAGACACTGTGAATTGTTGTATGCTGAATATTTTCATATTTCCACTAATATTTTTGAGATTTGTTCTTAAATGCAGTTTAGTTACTTGGAAACATTTGATCCATTGGGTCTTTCTTCTAAAGTTTGTTAGACAGGATCAGAGCAGCATTTGGTATAGGGCTAAATTGCCCCACTAGTGAGGCAAAACGTATCTATCTGAGTACCTTACCCAGTGCCCCACAAATTATGAGACTTTCCACTGTGGGTGTCCAGAACAGGAACAATTTCCATCCCTGTGCAGTGTTGAGTGTGGTGTGTGTGTGTGTGTGTGTGTGTGTGTGTGTGTGCAGCTCTCTCCTGCCTGGTTCTGTGTCCTGGAATGCTAGTCATTTTGACCTCCCTCAGCTCATCTCCCCATGCAATTTTTTAAGTAAACATTTTCGATTTAGCAAAAATGTATGAAAAATAGTACAGAGTTTCCATGTACCCCACACCTAGTACTCTCTACTATTTACATCTTACATTAGTATGGTGTTTGTCACAAGTAATGTATCAATACTGACACATTATTACTAACCTCATTCAGAATCTACTTTTTTGTATGTTCTTTTTTGTGTTCCAGGAGCCCATCCAGGATTACATTTGGTCATCATGTTTCCTTCTGGCTGTGACACACTTCATTTTTGATGACCTTGACAGGTTTAAGGAGTACTAGAGAGGTATTTTGTAGGATATCCCTGAATTGAGCTTTTTCTAATGGTTTTCTCATGATTAGACTGGTGTTATGTGTTTTGAGGAGGAAGGCCATAGAGGAACGTGCTACTCATTACATCAAATCTTTAGTACATATCATCAACATGATTTATCATTGTTAGTGTTAACCTTGGTCATATGGCTGAGTCCCCAAGTAACTTAGAACACCATTTTGTGCTGTTCGTCCTCTGTTTAGAGACAGGAAGAGCTATAAACAAATACTGAACTATAGTTTCTTATTTTGCAGAAGAGTAGATTAGCCATTCTGTACTTCCTATGTATTCTAGAGAGAGAATATGGAAATATATTGTGGATAATGGGAGCTGTGTTTCTCACTGTCAGAAAAGGGAGTTACAAATATGGAAAGGGAAGTGAGCATAAACATTTTCATTTTGGATATGAATTGGGGGTATTAAAATGAACTCATGCTTTTAAATATATAGATACTGAAACAGATCACATGTGCATGTACATGATATTTTGAATGTTTATGGGAATGTATGTATAGTTATTCATTTATTTATTAGTTCTTTCCCTGATACAAGAAATTATAATATTTCAATAGCAATGTATACACAGCACCCAGATCTTGGTTTCTAATATTATCCTCTTCTATAAATAAATATGATATTATATTATCCTCATCTTCATGTATCCTTTATGACATTGCTAACTTGGGGCTAGGAAAAGAAAAATGAACTTGGAACACCTTGTGGCAGAAAATAAGAAGTACTCAAAAAAAAATGGGAATACATCCAAAGGACATAGGAGTTTGCCTGAAGGGATGCCCACTTGTCTAATATGAGATAATTTGAGCATCAAAATAAATAATGGGGGATGAAGGGAAGATAGCGGAAGAGTAAGACGTGGAGATCACCTTCCTCCCCACAGATACACCAGAAATACATCTACACGTGGAACAACTCCTACAGAACACCTACTGAACGCTGGCAGAAGACCTCAGACCTCCCAAAAGACAAGAAACTCCCCACGTACCTGGGTAGGGCAAAAGAAAAAAGAATAAACAGAGACAAAAGGATAGGGACGGGACCTGCACCAGTGGGAGGGAGATGTGAAGGAGGAAAAGTTTCCACACACTAGGAAGCCCCTTTGCGGGTGGAGACTGCAGGTGGCAGAGGGGGAAGCTTCGGAGCCGTGGAGGAGAGTGCAGCCACAGGGGTGCGGAGGGCAAAGCGGAGAGATTCCCGCACAGAGGATCGGTGCCGACCGTCACTCACCAGCCTAAAAGGCTTGTCTGCTCACCCGCCGGGGTGGGTGGGGCTGGGAGCTGAGGCTAGGGCTTCGGTCAGAGCGCAGGGAGAGGACTGGTGTTGGTGGCGTGAACACAGCCTGCAGGGGGTTAGTGCATCATGTCTAGCCGGGAGGGATGCCGGGGGAAAGTCTGGACCTGCCGAAGAGGCAAGAGACATTTTCTTCCCTCTTTGCTTCCTGGTGCGCGACGAGAGGGGATTAGGAGCGCTGCTTAAAGGAGCTCCAGAGATGGGCGCGAGCCACGGCTAAAAGCGCAGACCGCAGAGACATGCATGAGACGCTAAGGCTGCTGCTACCACCAACAAGAAGCCTGTGTGCAAGCACAGGTCACTATCCACAACTCCCTTCCGGGGAGCCTGTGCAGCCCGCCACTGCCAGGGTCCCGGGATCCAGGGACAACTTCCCCGGGAGAACACATGGCACGCCTCAGGCTGGTGCAACGTTATGCCGGCCTCTACCGCCGCAGGCCTGCCCCGCACTCCGTGTCCCTCCCTCCCCCCAGCCTGAGTGAGCCAGAGTCCCCAAAGCAGCTGCTCCTTTAACCCCGTCCTGTCTGAGCGAAGAACAGACTCCCTCCGGCGACCTACACGCAGAGGTGGGGCCAAATCCAAAGGTGAGCCCCAGGAGCTGTGAGAACAAAGAAGAGAGAGGGAAATCTCTCCCAGCAGCCTCAGAAGCAGCGCATTAAACCTCCACAATCAACTTGATGTACCCTGCATCTGTGGAATACATGAATAGACAACCAATCATCCCAAATTGAGGAGATGGACTTTAAGAGCAAGATTTATGATTTTTTCCCCTTTTCTTCTTTTTGTGAGTGTGTATGTGTATGCTTCTGTGTGAGATTTTGTCTGTATAACTTTGCTTCCACCATTTGTCCTAGGGTTCTATTCGTCCAGTTTTTTAAATTTTTTTCTTAATAATTATTTTTTATTTTAATAACTTTATTTTACTTTATCTTCTTTCTTTCTTTCTTTCTTTCTTTCTTTCTTTCTTTCTTTCATTTTCTTTCCTTCCTTCCCTCCTTTAGACAACAAATCATCCCAAATTGAGGAGATGGACTTCGAGAGCAAGATTTATTATTTTTTCCCCTTTTCCACTTTTTATGAGTGTGTATGTGTATGCTTCTGCATGAGATTTTGCCTGTATAGCTTTGCTTTCACCATTTGTCCTAGGGTTCTATCAGTCCGGGGTGTTTTTGTTTGTTTTTTTAAAATTTTTTTCTTAATAATTATTTTCTATTTTAATAACATTATTATATTTTATTTTACTTTATTTTATTTTACTTCATCTTCTTTCTTTTTTTCCTTCCTTCCCTCATTCCTTCCTTCCTTCCTCCCCCCTCCCTCCTTCCCTCCCTCCCTCCCTCCTTTCTTTCTTTCACTTTTCTTTCTACTTCTACTAATTCTTTCTACTTTTTCTCCCTTTTATTCTTAGCCGTGTGAATGAAAGTCTCTTGGTGCTGCAGCCAGGAGTCAGTGCTGTGCCCCTAAGGTGGGAGAGCCACCTTCAGGACGCTGGTCCACAAGAGACCTCCCAGCTCCACATAATATCAAATGGCAAAAATCTCCCAGAGATCTCCATCTCAACACCAGCACCCAGCTTCACTCAACGACCAGCAAGCTACAGTGCTGGACATCCTATGCCAAACAACTAGCAAGACAGCAACACAAAACCACCCATTAACAGAGTCTGCCTAAAATCTTAATAAGTCCACAGACACCCCAAAACACACCACCAGACGTGGACCTGACCACCAGAAAGACAGGATTCAGCCTCAACCACCAGAACACAGGCACTAGTCCCCTCCACCAGGAAGCCTACACAACCCACTCAACCAACCTTAGCCACTGGGGACAGACACCAAAAACAATGGGAACTACGAACCTGCAGCCTGCAAAAAGGAGACCCCAAACACAGTAAGATAAGCAAAATGAGAAGACAGAAGAACACACAGCAGATGAAGGAGCAAGATAAAAACCCACCAGACCTAACAAATGAAGAGGAAATGGGCAGTCTACCTGAAAAAGAATTCAGAATAATGATAGGAAAGATGATCCAAAATATTGGAAATAGAATAGATGAAATGCAAGAAACATTTAGCAAGGACCTAGAAGAACTAAAGATGAAACAAACAATGATGAACAACACAATAAGTGAAATTAAAAATACTCTGGATGGAATCAATAGCAGAATAACTGAGGCAGAAGAATGGATAAGTGACCTGCAAGATAAAATAATGGAAATAACTACTGCAGAGCAGAATAAAGAAAAAAGAATGAAAAGAACTGAGGACACTCTCAGAGACCTCTGGGACAACATTAAATGCACCAACATTCGAATTATAGGGGGTCCAGAAGAAGAAGAGAAAAAGAAAGGGACTGAGAAAATATTTGAAGAGATTATAGTTGAAAACTTCCCTAATATGGGAAAGGAAATTGTTAATCAAGTCCAGGAAGCACAGAGAGTCCCATACAGGATAAATCCAAGGAGAAATACGCCAAGACACATATTAAGCAAACTGTCAAAAATTAAATACAAAGAAAACATATTAAAAGCAGCAAGGGAAAAACAACAAATAATACACAAGGGAATCCCCATAAGGTTAACAGCTGATCTTTCAGGAGATAGTCTGCAAGCCAGAAGGCACGGCAGGACATATTTAAAGTGATGAAGGAGAAAAACCTGCAACCAAGATTCCTCTACCCAGCAAGGATCTCATTCAGATTTGATGGAGAAATTAAAACCTTTATAGATAAGCAAAAGCTGAGAGAGTTCAGCACCACCAAACCAGCTTTACAATAAATGCTAAAGGAACTTATCTAGGCAAGATACACAAGACAAGGAAAAGACCTACAAAAACGAACCCAAAACAATTAAGAAAATGGGAATACGAACATACATATCAAAATTACCTTAAATGTAAATGGACTAGATGCTCCCACCAAAAGACACAGATTGGCTGAATGGATACAGAAACAAGACCTGTATATATGCTGTCTCCAAGAGACCCACTTCTGACCTAGAGACACATACAGACTGAAAGTAAGGGGACGGAAAAAGATATTCCATGCAAATGGAAACCAAAAGAAAGCTGGAGTAGCAATTCTCATATCAGACAAAATAGACTTTAAAATAAAGACTATTAGAAGAGACAAAGGACACTATCTAATGATCAAGGGATTGATCCAAGAAGAAGATATAACAATTGTAAATATTTATGCACCCAACATAGGAGCACCTCAATACATAAGGCAAATACTAAGAGCCAGAAAAGAGGAAATCGACAGTAACACATTCATAGTAGGGGACTTTAACACCCCACTTTCACCAATGGACAGATCATCCAAAATGGAAATAAATAAGGAAACACAAGCTTTAAATGATACATTAAACAAGATGGACTTAATTGATATTTATATGACATTTCATCCAAAAACAACAGAATACACATTTTTCTCAAGTGCTCATGGAACATTCTCCAGGATAGATCATATCTTGGGTCACAAATCAAGCCTTGGTAAATTTAAGAAAATTGAAATTGTATCAAGTATCTTTTCTGACCACAATGCTATGAGACTAGATATCAATTACAGGAAAAGATCTGTAAAAAAATACAAACACATAGAGGCTAAACAATACACTATTAATAACGAAGTGATCACTGAAGAAATCAAAGAGGAAATAAAAAAATACCTAGAAACAAATGACAATGGAGACACGACGACCCAAAACCTATGGGATGCAGCAAAAATTTCTAAATTCTTAAAAAGGCACAACCTGCCAAGACTGAATCAGGAAGAAATAGAAAATATGAACAGACAAATCACAAGCACTGAAATTGAAACTGTGATTAAAAATCTTCCAACAAACAAAAGCCCAAGACCAGATGGCTTCACAGGCGAATTCTCTCAGACATTTAGAGAAGAGCTAACACCTATCCTTCTCAAACTCTTCCAAAATAAAGCAGAGGGAGGAACACTCCCAAACTCATTCTACGAGGCCACCATCACCTTGATACCAAAACAGACAAAGATGTCACAAAGAAAGAAAACTACAGGCCAATATCACTGATGAACAAACATGCAAAATTCTTCAACAAAATACTAGCAAACAGAATCCAACAGCACATTAAAAGGATCATACACCATGATCAAGTGGGGTTTATTCCAGGAATGCAATGATTCTCCAATATATGCAAATCAATCAATGTAATATAGCATATGAACAAATTGAAAGGGAAAAAACATATGATCATCTCAATAGATGCAGAGAAAGCTTTCAACTAAATTCAACACCCATTTATGATAAAAACTCTCCAGAAAGTAGGCATAGTAGGCATAGTAGACATAGGAACCTACCTCAACATAATAGAGGCCATATATGACAAACCCACAGCCAACATCATTCTCAATGGTGAAAAACTGAAAGCATTTCCACTAAGATCAGGAACAAGACAAGGTTGCCCTCTCTCACCGCTCTTATTCAACATAGTTTTGGAAGTTTTAGCTACAGCAATCAGAGAAGAAAGGGAAATAACAGGAATCCAAATTGGAAAAGAAAAAGTAAAGTTGTCACTGTTTGCAGATGACATGATACTATACATAGAGAATCCTAAAGATGCTACCAGAAAACTACTAGAGCTAATCAATGAATTTGGTAAAGTAGCAGGATACAAAATTAATGCACAGTAATCTCTGGCATTCCTATACATTAATGATGAAAAATCTGAAAGTGAAATCAAAAAAACACTCCCATTTACCATTGCAACAAAAAGAATAAAATATCTAGGAATAAACCTACCTAAGGAGAGAAAAGACCTGTATGCACAAAATTATAAGACACTGATGATAGAAATTAAAGATGATACAGATAGATATAGAGATATACCATGTTCTTGGATTGGAAGAATCAACATTGTCAAAATGACTCTATTACCCAAAGCAATCTACAGATTCAATGCAATCCCTATCAAACTACCACTGGCATTTTTCACACAACTAGAACAAAAAATTTCACAATTTGTATGGAAACACAAAAGACCCCGAATAGCCAAAGCAATCTTGAGAACGAAAAACGGAGCTGGAGGAATCAGGCTCCCTGACTTCAGACTATACTACAAAGCTACAGTAATCAAGACAATATGGTACTGACACAAAAACAGAAAGATCAGTGGAACAGGATAGAAAGCCCAGAGATAAACCCATGCACATATGGTCACCTTATCTTTGATAAAGGAGGCAGGAATGTACAGTGGAGAAAGGAGAGCCTCTTCAATAAGTGGTGCTGGGAAAACTCGACAGGTACATGTAGAAGTATGAGATTAGATCACTTCCTAACACCATACACAAAAATAAACTTAAAGTGGGTTAAAGACCTAAATGTAAGGCCAGAAACTATAAAACTCTTAGAGGAAAACATAGGCAGAACACTCTATGACATAAATCACAGCAAGATCCTTTTTGACCCACCTCCCAGAGAAATGGAAATAAAAACAAAAATAAACAAATGGGACCTAATAAAACTTCAAAGCTTTTGCACAGCAAAGGAAACCATAAACAAGAACAAAAGACAACCCTCAGAATGGGAGAAAGTATTTGCAAATGAAGCAACTGACAAAGGATTCATCTCCAAAATTTACAAGCAGTTCATGCAGCTCAATAACAAAAAAACAACCCAATCCAAAACTGGGCAGAAGACCTAAATAGACATTTCTCCAAAGAAGATATACAGACTGCCAACAAACACATGAAAGAATGCTCAACATCATTAATCATTAGAGAAATGCAAATCAAAACTACAATGAGATATCATCTCACACTGGTCAGAATGGCCATCATCAAAAAATCTACAAAAATAAATGCTGGAGAGGTTGTGGAGAAAAGCGAACCCTCTTGCACTGTTGGTGGGAATGTAAATTGATACAGCCACTATGGAGAACAGTATGGAGGTTCCTTAAAAAACTAAAAATAGAACTATCATACAACACAGAAATCCCACTACTCGACATATACCCTGAGAAAACCATAATTCAAAAAGAGTCATGTACCAAAATATTCATTGCAGCTCTATTTACAATAGCCCAGAGATGGAAACAACCTAAATGTCCATCATCGGATGAAAGGATAAAGAAGATGTGGCCCATATATACAATGGAATATTACTCAGCCATAAAAAGAAACGAAATTGAGCTATTTGTAGTGAGGTGGATAGACCTAGAGTAAGTCATACAGAGTGAAGTAAGTCAGAAAGAGAAAGACAAATACCGTATGCTGACACATATATATGGAACTTAAGGAAAAAAAAGTGTCATGAAGAACCTAGGGGTAAGACAAGAATAAAGACACAGACCTACTAGAGAATGGACTTGAGGATATGGGGAGGGGAAAGGGTAAGCTGTGACAAAGCTTAGAGAGAGGCATGGACATATATACACTACCAAATGTAAGGTAGATAGCTAGTGGGAAGCAGCCACATAGCACAGGGAGATCAGCTCTGTGCTTTGTGACCGCCTGGAGGGTTGGGATAGGGAGGGTTGGAGGGAGGGAAACGCAAAAGGGAAGAGATATGGGTCATATGTATATGTATAACTGATTCACTTTGTTATAAAGCAGAAACTAACACATCATTGTAAAGCCATTATACTCTCATAAAGATGTAAAAAATAATAAATGACATTAAGGTGAATAAAATAAGAATCCAGGATTCCTTATGCATATAATAAAAGAGTAAAGGAAAGCATGGGTTAATTTAAAAAATTACAGAGAGAGAAAGGAAATATCTTTCTTATACTAGAAATCGTCTAGAAGAAGTGACATCAACAACATGGCAGGATAAGAGTTTCTACCATCTTCCCCCCAAAAGAAAACATATTTAGACAATTAACAATGGGTAAGAGACATTTGTGGATGTCCAGGAGGACAGTTCTAGCACAGCATTGGAACAAAAAAAGAAAAATCTGAGAGTGGATGCATTAAATAGGGAAGATGAACAGTTTAACATTACCTGTATCAACCCTCCCCCAAGGCAGTTTAGCTCAGTACCAAGAGGGAATTTCTTGGCCATGTTTTCTCCCATGGGGAAAAGCAAGCATATGAATGAGCACCCAGCTTCTTCAGCTCTGCAGGATGCTAAAAAACAGACCTACTTCTTTTTCACCCCACCCAGAATACTGAGGTGTGCAGTGAGATGAGGACAGGGAATGACTGGGAGAAGAGTAGCTACGTCTCTCAGAGGGCATCAAAGAGATGTGGATCCTATTAACTGCATTAGAGGTTCCAACAGGGAGCCCACCCATGACTGCTGGTAATGCCTTGCCTACAGATCCCCCCAACTGACCCAATGCCTCACATGCCTCACTCACACATACCCTCACACATTGTGACCATCTCCCTGTGCATGCCCCCCCCACAGAATGGTGAGAGTGAGCCTGTGTGGAGGCCTAGTGAGCTTGCATAGGAAGCTGGCACAACTGCAGAATCAGGAGAAACCTCATAAACGTAGGCATTCAGCACCACCTTAGGGAAAGCAAACGGGAGGTTGTCCACACCCAACCTGGCTTTGCAGTATTGATAGAAGGCATACAATCTTATTGTTTCTCCCACAAGAGGCAACAAGAAGCGTGGCACCAGCATATCCAAAGAAAATGTCTGAGAAAACCTCAGAATCCCTAACAGGGCTGATGGAAGGTATTTCTGTCCCAAAGTTAGTCAGTAAAGATGGGAAGATGTCACATCCTCTTCAATACAAAGATAGCAATGCAAGACTTCAAGGAACATGAAAAATCAAGGAAACAGGATGTAACTGAAGGAACACAATAATTTTCCAATAATCAAACCAAAAGAAATGGAGATCTGAAATTTGCCTGAGAAAGAATTCAAAATAGTTGTTTTAAGGAAACTCAGGGAGCTACAAGAAAACACAGAAAAACTATTCAACAAAATTAGGAAAACAACACACAAACAAAAACTTTTCAGTTTAACAGAGAGATAGAAATAATAAAAAAGAACATATCGGGCCAAAGAGCATAATGCATAAAACAAACAAAAAATAGAGAAAATCAATGAGAGAGAGGATCAAACAGAAGAATCTGTATAGTAGAAGACAGGTTTCTTGAAATTATCCAGTCAGAAAACAAAGAAAAAAGAATGAAAAAGAATGAAGAAAGCCTCTGTGAGCTATGGGATAAAATTAAGAGAAGCAATCTATGCACTATTGGAGTCCCAGAAGGAGGAGACAGGGAGAGAGGGGTAGAAAGCTTATTTAAAGAAGTAATAGCTGAGGGCCTCCCTGGTGGCACAGTGGTTAAGAATCCACCTGCCAATGCAGGGGACATGGGTTTGAGCCCTGGTCCGGGAAGATCCCACATGCCACAGGGAAACTGACAATGACCACAACTACTGAACCTGCACTCTAGAGCCCACAAGCTACAACTACTGAGCCCGTGTGCCACAACTACTGAAGCCTGCATGCCTAGAGCCTGTGCTCTGTAACAAGAGAAGCCACTGCAATGAGAAGCCCACACACCACAACAAGAGTAGCCCCCTTCGACACAACTAGAGAAAGCATGCAGCAATGTAGACCCAACGCAGTCAAAAGTGAATAAATAAATTTATTTTTTAAAAAAAGCAATAGCCGAGAACTACCCAAATCTGGGGAGAGATTTAGACATCTAAGTTCATAGGTCTCTTCAAAATTTAAACCCCAAATGATCTTCTCCAAGACACATTATAACAAAACTGTCTAAAATCAAAGACAGAGAATTTTAAAAGAAGAGAGAAATTTTTTTTTACATACAAGGAAACTTCAGTTAAGCTATCAACTGATTTTTCAGGAGAAACCTTGCAGGCCAGTACAGTGGAATAATATATTCAACATGCTGAAAGGGAAAAAAAAAAACTATCAAAGAATTATACTTTACCTGGAAAAGCTGTCCTTCAGAAATGAAGTAGAGATAAAGACTCTCCCAAACAAACCAAAGCTGTGGCAGCTCATCACCACTAGACCTGCCTTATAGGAAGTGTTGGAGCGTTCTTCAATGTGAAATGAAGGGCCCTAATTAGTAACACGAAACCATATTAAAATAAAAGCCACACTGCCAAAGGTAAGTATACTTCAAATTCAGAATATTCTAACACTATAATATGGTGGTGTGCTAACCTCTTGGTGCTAGTGTTAAGGTTAAAGGACAAAAGTATTAAAACTAGCTATAGCTACAACAATTTGTTAATGGATACACAATATAAAAAGAGGTAAAAAAAAAAAGAGGTAAATTGTGACATCAAAAGCAAAAAATGTGAAGGGGAGTAAAAGAGCAGAGTTTTTGCATATGACTGAAGATAAGTTGTTATCAGTGTTAAATAGATGGTTACACGTATACTATGTTTTATGTAAGCCTCATGGTAACCACAAAGCAAAAACATATAGTAGATACACAAAAGATAAAGAGAAGGGAATCAAAGTATATCACTATGGAAAATCATCAATACACAAAGGAAGACAATAGAAAGGAAAAAAAGAAAAAGCAAACAATAAAAAAAGCCAGAAACAGTAAGATTGCATTAATAGGTGCTTCCCTATGAATAAGTACTTTAAATGTAAATGGCTTCAATTCTCCAATTCAAAAGCATATAGTGGCTGAATGGATTTAAACAACAAGAACCAAGGATATGCTGCCTACAACTCATTTCCATTTTAGGGACATATATAGGCTCAAAGTAAAGGGATAGAAAAAGACATTCTGTGCAAATGGAAACCAAAAGGAAGCAGGGATTGCAACACTTACATCAGACAAAACAGACTTTAAGCCAAAAACTGTAACAAGAGACAAAGAACGTTATTGTATAATGATAAAGGGGTAAATTTATCAAGAGGATAAACAAATTGTAAATTTAAATGCACCCAACAACACAGTACCTAAATATATTAAGCAAATACTAACAGATCTGAAGGGAGAAATAGACAATACAATAATAGTTGCAGATTTCAATACCCCACTTTTAACAATGGATAGATTATCCAGAGAGTGGAAGCAGTGGACTTGAATTACACTTTAGACCAAATGGGCCTAACACACATATAACAGAACATTCCATATTATAAAACCAGAATACACATTCTACTCAAGCATACAAAGAACATTCTCCAGAAGAGATGATATGTTAGATGACAAAAGAAGTCTTAGCAAACTTAAGATGATTGAAATCATACCAAGTATCTTTTCTGACCACAGTGATACAAAGCTAGAAATTACTAACATGAGGAAATCTGTAAAATTCACAAAGATGTGGAAATTAAACAGCCTGCTCCTGAACAAGCAATGAGTCAAAGAAGACATCAAAAGGAATCAGAAAATATCTTGAAACAAACAAAACCAAAAATACAACATACCAAAACTTCTGAGATGAAGCAAAAGAAGTTCTAAGAGGAAAGTTTTAGCCTACATTAAGAGAAAAGAAATAACTCAAATAAATAACCTAACTTTACACCTCAAAGAACTAGAAAAAGAAGAACAAAGCCCAACTTTAGCAGAAGGAAAGAAACATCAGAGCAGACATAAATGAAGTAGATACCAGAAAAACAATAGAAAATATCAACAAATCTAAGAGCTAATTTTTGAAAAGATACAGAAAATTGATAAACCTTTTAACAAAGGAAAAAGAAGACTAAATAAATAATATCAGAAATAAAAGAGGAGACATTCCAACTGAAAGAGACTTTACAACTGACAACACAGAAATACAAAGAATCACAAGAGGTTACTCTAACAATTATACATCAACAAATTGGATGACCTAGAGGAAACAGAAAATTCCTAGGAACATGCAACATATCAAGACTGAATTATCAAGAAAGAAAATCTGCACAAATCAATATCAATAACATTGAAGCAGTACAGATGAAGAGAACACTCCCAAACTCATTTTACAAAACCAGCATTACTCTGATACCAAAGCCACTACAAGAAAAGAAAACTACATCCCTGGTGAATATAGATGGGAAAAAACTCATGAAATATTAGCAAACCAAATTCAATTAACACATTAAAAGGATCATACACCATGATGAAGAGGGCTATATCCCTGGGATACAAGGATGATTCAACATACACAATCAATAAATGTGATACATCACATTAATAGAATTAAAGATAAAAATAACACAATCCTCTCAATAGATGTAGAAAAAGCATTTGAAAAATTCAATATCCTTTAATGATAAAGATTCTCAACAAATTGAGTATAGAAAGAATGTACCTCAACATAATAAAGGCCATATATGATGAGCACACAGCTAACATCTTACCCAGTGGTGAAAGGTTGAAAGCTTTTCCTCTAAGATTAGAAATAAGACAGGCATGCCCACTCTCACCACTCTTATTCAAGAGAGTACTAGATGTCCTAGCCAGAGCAATTAGTCAAGAAAAAGAAATAATAGGCATCTAAATCAGAAATAAAGAAGTAAAACTGTCTCTGTTTTCAGATGACCTTATGTAAAAATAATCCTAAAGACTCTGCTAAAAACTATTAGAACTAATAAATGAATTTAGTAAAGTTTCAGGATAATGTAAAATCAACATACAAAAATCAGTTGCACTTCTATACACTAACAAATGATCAATCTGAAAAAAAATTAAAAAATGAATCCTATTTACAATAGTATCAAAAACAATATAATACTTAGGAATAAATTTAACCAAGAAGGTGAAAGATCTGTACAATAAAAACTGTAAGACAGGGAATTCCCTGGTGGTCCAGTGGTTAGGACTCTGTGCTTTCACTGCTGTGGACCCAGGTTTGGTCCCTGGTCAGGGAACTAAGATCCCACAAGTCATACAGTGCAGCCAAAAAAACAAAACCAAACAAACTGTAAGACATTGATGAAAGAAATTGGAGAACACACAAATAAACAGAAAGACGTCCCATATCCATGGATCAGAAGGATTAATATTGTTTAAATATCCATACTGCCCAATGCCATCTATAGATTCAATGCAATCCCTATAAAACTTCCAGTGGTATTTTTCACAGAAATAGATAAAACAATTCTAAAATTTGCATGGAACCACAAAAGACCCCAAGTAGCCAAAGCAATCTTAGGAAAGAACAAAGCTGGAGGCATAATGCTCCCTGATTTCAAAGTGTATTTCAAATCCACAGTAATCAAAACAGTATAGTATTAGCATAAAGAAGACACATTGATCAATGGAACAAAATAGAAAACATGGAAATTAACCCATGCATATTAAGCCAAATAATATTTGACAAGGGAGGCAAGAATACTCAATGAGGAGAGAACAGTTTTCAACACATATTGTTGGGAAAACTATATAACCACATGCAGAAAAATAAAATTGGACCCCTCCCTCACACCACTCACAAAAATTAACTCAAAATGGAAGTAAAGACTAAAGATAAGACCTTATATCATAAAACTTCTAGAAAATAACAGAGGGAAGAAGCTCTTGACATAGATGTTGGCAATGATTTTTTTTATGACACTAAAATCACAAGCCACAAAAGCAAAAGTCAGTAAGTGGCACTACATAAAACTAAAAACTTCTACATAACAAAATAAACAATTAACAAAATGAAAAGGAAACCTAAAGAATGGGAGAAAATATCTGCTAATCATACCTAGGATAAGGAGTTAATATTCAAAATATAGAAAGAACTCATACAACTCAGTAGCAGAAAAAAGAAACAATCCATTTTTAAAAATGGGCAGAGAACCTGAATAGACATTTTCCCAAAGAAGATATCCAAATGGCCAACATGTACATGAAAAGATGCTCAACATCACTTATCATAAGGGAAATGCAAATCAAAACCACAAGATATTATCTCACACCTGTTAGAATGGCTATTACAAAAAACAAAAACAAAAAGAAACAAGAGATAACAAGTGTTTTTAAGGATGGGAAGAAAAGGGAACTCTTGTGCACTGTTGGTAGGAATGTAAATTGGTACAGCCACTATGGAAAACCATATGGAGATTCCTCAAAAAATTAAAAATAGAACTAAGATATGACCCAGCAATTCCACTCCTGTGTCTGTATCCAAAGGTAATGAAATGAGTATCTCAAAGAGATATTTGCACTCTCATGTTCATTGCAGCATTATTCTCCATAGCCAAAGTATGGAAACAACCTAAGTGTCCATCAATGATAAAGAAAACATTATACACACATACATACATACACACACACAAATGCACACACAATAGAATATTATTCACACATAAGAAAGAAGGAAATCCTGCCATTTGAGGCAACGTGGATGGCTCTTTAGGGTATTATCCTAAGTGAAATAAGCCAGACAAAGGCAAATGCTGTATGATCTCACTTATATGTGGAATCTAATAAAACCAATCTCATAGAAACAGAGAGAGTATAGTGGTGGTTGTTGCCGGGGCTGGGGGCCAGGGGAAGTGCGAGTTTGTCAAAGGATACACACTTCTAGTTTAATATTGAATAAGTTCTTGGGATCTAATGTACCTCATGGTAACTATAGTTAACAATACTGTATTATATACTTGAAAGTTGCTAAGAGAGTAGATCTTAAATGTTCTCATCACACACAAAAAGGTAATTATGTGAGACAATTGAAGTGTTAACTGACCTTATTTTATTAATCATTTTACAATAAATGTGTATACAGTCATCACGTTGTACACCTTAAATTTACACATTATATATCAATTATGTCTCAATGAAGCTGTAAAAATAAAAATATGAATTTTTTAAAATAGAAAGTCTTCTAATACACATATAAAAAGTATGGAATTAAAAAGTTATCATTTTACAGCCATCAGAATAATAGATTCATGCAAGAAGCATCAGTAAATGCTAAGTGTAGTGGATGAATCGATGAGGAGTTAAAAGATATTTACATAGTCTCAAAGATTCCCCCCTCCAGGGAACTTATTAATATTAATGGAAAACAGAAACTTGACAGGGGAGAAACCTGGTAGACAGCAACCTTAAATGACCAAAGTTAATATAACTGGTAATGAAGTAAATCAATATCATATGAGTTCTGATATGATGAACTTACAATACAAAGTCATTTCTATGGTTTTTTGAACGAAAATGATCAGAATCTAATTACAAGGAAACATCAGACAGAGACAGTCTACAAAATAACTGGTCCATACTCTTCATTTAAAATGTCATGAAGAGGAGAAGCTTCAAGATGGCAGAAGAGTAAGATGCAGAGATCACCTTCCTCCCCACAAATACATCAGAAATACATCTACATGTGGAACAACCCCTACAGAACACGTACTGAGCACAGGCAAAAGACTTCAGACCTCCCAAAAGGCAAGAAATTCCCCCACGTACCTGGGTAGGGCAAAAGAAAAAAGAAAAAAACAGAGATAAAAGAATAGGAACGGGACCTGCAACAGTGGGAAGGAGCTGTGAAGGAGGAAAGGTTTCCACACACTAGGAAACCCCTTTGTGGGCAGAGACTGCTGGTGGTGGAGGGGGGAAACTTTGGAGCCATGGAGGAGAGCTTAGCAACACGGGTGAGGAGGGCAAAGCGGAGAGATTCCCGCACAGAGGATTGGTGCCGACCAGCACTCACCAGCTGGAGAGGCTTGTCTGCTCACCAGCCAGGGCAGGCAGGGACTGGGAGCTGAGGCTCCGGCTTTGGTAGGATCCCAGGGAGAGGACTGGGATTGGATGCGTGAACACAGCCTGAAGGGGGTTAGTGCACCACAGCTAGCCAGGAGGGAGTCCGGGAAAAAGACTGGACCTGCCGAAGAGGCAAGAGACTTTTTCTTGCCTCTGTTTCATGGTGCGTGAGGAGAGGGGATTAACAGCGCAGCTTAAAGGAGCTCCAGAGACGGGCGTGAGGCGCGGCTATCAGCGCGTACCCCAGAGACGGGCATGAGATGCTAAGGCTGCTGCTGCAGCCATCAAGAAGGCTGCATGCAAGCAAAGGTCACTATCCACACCTTCCCTCCTGGGAGTCAGTGCAGCCTGCCACTGACAGGATCCCATGATCCAGGGACAATTTCCCTGGGAGAACACACGGTGCACCTCAGGCTGGTGCAACGTCACGCCAGCCTCTGCCGCCACAGGCTCACTCTGAACTCCGTACCCCTCCCTCCCCGTGGCCTGAGTGAGCCAGAGCCCCCGCATCAGATGCTCCTTTAACCCCATCCTGTCTGAGCGAAGAACAGACGCCTTCAGGCGACCAACACACAGAGGCACGGCCAAATCCAAAGCTGAACGCCAGGAGCTGTGTGAACAAAGAAGATAAAGGGAAATCTCTCCCAGCAGCCTCAGGAGCAGCAGATAAAATCTCCACAATCAACTTGACGTACCCTGCATTTGTGGAATACCTGAATAGAAAACGAATCATCCCAAACTGAGGAGGTGGACTTTGGGAGCAACGATATACATTATTTTTGCCTTTTTCTTTTTTTGTGTGTATGTGTCCACTTCTCTCTGTGATTTTGTCTGTATAGCTTTGCTTTTACCATTTGTCCTAGGGTTCTGTCTGTCCGTTTTGGGGGGTTTTTTAGTATAGATTTTAGCGCTGGTTATCATTGGTGGATTTCTGTTTTGGTTTGGTTGCTCTCTTCTTTCTTTCTTTTTCTTTCTATTTTCAAATTTTTCTTTTTAATAATTAATTTTTATTTTAATAACTTTATTTTATTTTATCTTCTTTCTTTCTTAATTTTTTTCTCCATTTTATTCTGAGCCATGTGGATGACAGGCTCTTGGTGCTCCAGCCAGGCATCAGGGCTGTGACTATGAGGTGGGAGAGCCAAGTTCAGGACATTGGTCCACAAGAGACCTCCCAGCTCCAGGTAATATCAAACAATGAAAATCTCCCAGAGATCTCCATCTCAATGCCAAGACCCAACTCCACTTGATGACCAGCAAGCTCCAGTGCTGGACACGCTATGCCAAACAACTAGCAATACAGAAACAAGACCACACCCATTAGCAGAGAGGCTGCCTAAAATCATAATAAGGCCACAGACACACCAAAACACACCACCAGTCGTGGACCTGCCCACCAGAAAGACAAGATCCAGCCTCATCCACCAGAACACAGGCAACAGTCCCCTCCACCAGGAAGCCTACATAACCCACTGAATCAATTTTACTCACTGGGGGCAGACACCAAAAACAACAGGAACTACGAACCTGGAGCCTGAGAAAAGGAGACCCCAAACACAGTAAGTTAAGCAAAATGAGAAGACAGATAAACACACAGCAGATGAAGGAGCAAGATAAAACCCACCAGACCTAACAAATGAAGAGGAAATAGGCAGTCTACCTGAAAAAGAATTCACACTAATGATAATAAAGATGATCCAAACTCTTGGAAATAAGATGGAGAAAATACAAGAAACATTTAACATGGACCTAAAACAATTAAAGAGCAAACAAACAGTGATGAACAACACAATAAATGAAATTAAAAATTCTCTAGAAGGGATCAATAGCAGAATAACTGAGGCAGAAGAACGGATAAGTGACCTGCAAGATAAAATAGTGGAAATAACTACTGCAGAGCAGAATAAAAACAATGAAAAGAATTAAGGACACTCTCAGAGGCCTCTGGGATAACATTAAAGGCACCAACATTCGAATTATAGGGGTGTCAGAAGAAGAAGAGAAAAAGAAAGGGACTGAGAAAATATTTGAAGAGGTGACAGTTGAAAACTTCCCTAATATGGGCAAGGAAATAGTTAAGTCCAGGAAGCACAGAGAGTCCCACGTAGGTTAAATCCAAAGAGAAACACTGCAAAACACATATTAATCAAACCATCAAAAATTAAATACAAAAAAATATTAAAAGCAGCAAGGGAAAAACAAAAAATAACATACAAGGGAATCCCCTTAAGGTGAACAGTTGTGCTTTAAGCAGAAACTGTGCAAGCCAGAAGGGAGTGGCAGGACATATTTAAAGGGGAAAAAGCTACAACCAAGATTACTCTACCCAGAAAGGATCTCATTCAGATTTGACGCGGAAACTAAAACCTTTACAGACAGGCAAAAGCTAAGAGAATTCAGCACCATGAAACCACCTTTACAACAAATACTAATGGAACTTCTCTAGGCAGGACACACAAGAGAAGGAAAAGACCTACAATAACAAACCCCAAACAATTAAGAAAATGGTAATAGGAACATACATATTGATAATTATCTTAAATGTAAATGGATTAAATGCTCCAACCAAGAGACATAGACTGGCTGAATGGATACAAAAATAAAACCCGTATATATGCGGTCTACAAGAGACCCACTTCAGACCTAGAGACACATACAGACTGAAAGTGAGGGGATGGAAAAAGATATTCCATGCAAATGGAAATCAAAAGAAAGCTGGGGTAGCAATTTTCATATCAGACAAAATAGACTTTAAAACAAAGACTATAACAAGAGACAAAGAAGGACACTACATAATGATCAAGGGATCAATGCAAGAAGAAGATAACAATTGTAAATATTTATGTACCCGACATAGGAGTACCTCAATACATAAGGCAAATACTAACAGCCATAAAAGGGGAAATTGACAGTAACACAATCAGAGCAGGGGACTTTAACACCCCACTTTCACCAATGGACAGATCATCCAAAATGGAAATAAATAAGGAAACACAAGCTTTAAATGATATATTAAACAAGACGGACTTAATTGATATTTATGGGACATTCCATCCAAAACCAACAGAATACACGTTCTTCTCAACAGCTCATGGAACAGTCTCCAGGATAGATCATATCTTGGGTCACAAACCAAGCCTTGGTAAATTTACAAAAACTAAAATCGTATCAAGTATCTTTTCCTACCACAACACTATGAGACTAGATATCAATTACAGGAAAAAACCTGTAAAAAATACAAATACATGGAGGCTAAACAATACGCTACTTAATAACCAAGAGATCGCTGAAGAAATCAAAGAGGAAATAAAAAAAAAAACCTAGAAACAAATGACAATGAAAACACAACGACCCAAAACCTATGGGATGCAGCAAAAGCAGTTCTAAGAGGGAAGTTTATAGCAATACAATCCTACCTTAAGAAACAGGAAACATCTCAAATAAACAACCTAACATTACACCTAAAGCAATTAGAGAAAGAAGAACAAAAAAACCAAAATTAGCAGGAGGTAAGAAATCATAAGATCACATCAGAAATAAATGAAAAAGAAATGAAGGAAACGATAGCAGAGATCAATAAAACTAAAAGCTGGTTCTTTGAAAAGATAAACAAAATTGATAAACCATTAGCCAGACTCATCAAAAAAAAAGGGAGAAGACTCAAATCTATAGAATTAGAAATGAAAAAGGAGAAATAACAACTGACACTGCAGAAATACAAAGGATCATGAGAGGTTACAGCAAGCAACTCTATGCCAATAAAATGGACAACCTGAAGAAATGCACAAATTCTTAGAAATGCACAACATTCCAAGACTGAATCAAGAAGAAATAGAAAATATGAACAGACCAATCACAAGCACTGAAATTGAAACTGTGATTAAAAATCTTCCAACAAACAAAAGCCCAGGATCAGATGGCTTCACAGGCGAATTCTCTCAGACATTTAGAGAAGAGCTAACACCTATCCTTCTCAAACTCTTCCAAAATAAAGCAGAGGGAGGAACACTCCCAAACTCATTCTATGAGGCCACCATCACCCTGATACCAAAACCAGACAAGGATGTCACAAAGAGAGAAAACTACAGGCCAATATCACTGATGAACATAGATGCAAAAATCCTCTAAAAAATACTGGCAAACAGAATCCAACAGCACATTAAAAGGATCATACACCATGATCAAGTGGGGTTTATTCCAGGATTGCATGGATTCTTCAGTATACGCAAATCAATCAATGTGAGACACCATATGAACAAATTGAAAGAGAAAAAACATATGATCATCTCAATCAATGCAGAGAAAGCTTTCGAAAAAATTCACCACCCATTTATGATAAAAACTCTGCATACAGTAAGTATAGAAAGAACTTACCTCAACATAATAAAGGCCATATATGACAAACCCACAGCCAACATCATCCTCAATGGTGAAAAACAGAAAGCATTTCCACTAAGATCAGGAACAAGACAAGGTTGCCCACTCTCACCACTCTTATTCAACATAGTTTTGGAAGTTTTAGCCACAGCAATGAGAGAAGAAAAAGAAATAAAATGAATCTAAATCAGAAAAGAAGTAAAGCTGTCTCTGTTTGCAGATGACATGACACTATACATAGAGAATCCTAAAGATGCTACCAGAAGACTACTAGAGCTAATCAATGAATCTGGTAACGTAGCAGGATATAAAATTTGTGCACTGAAATCTCTTGCATTCCTCTATACTAATGATGAAAAATCTGAAAGTGAAATTAAGAAAAGACTCCCATTTACCATTGCAACAAAAAGAATAAAATATCTAGGAATAAACCTACCTAAGGAGACAAAAGACCTGTATGCACAAAATTATAAGACACTGATGAAAGAAATTAAAGATGACACAAATAGATGGAGAGATATACCATGTTCTTGGATTGGAAGAATCAACATTGTGAAAATGACTCTACTACCCAAAGCAATCTACAGATTCAATGCAATCCCTATCAGACTACCACTGGCATTTTTCACAGAACTAGAAAAAAAATCTCACAATTTGTATGGAAACACAAAAGACCCTGAATAGCCAAAGCAATCTTGAGCAAGAAAAACGGAGCTGGAGGAATCAGGCTCCCTGACGTCAGACAATACTACAAAGCTACAGTAATCAAGACAGTATGGTACTGGCACAAAAACAGAAAGATAGATCAATGGAACAGGATAGAAAGCCCAGAGATAAACCCATGCACATATGGTCACCTTATCTTTGATAAAGGAGGCAAGAATATACAGTGGAGAAAAGACAGCCTCGTCAATAAGTGGTGCTGGGAAAACTCGACAGCTACATGTAAAAGAATGAAATTAGAACATTCTTTAACAACATACACAAAAATAAACTCAAAATGGATTAAAGACCTAAATTAAGACCAGACACTATTAAACTCTTAGAGGAAAACATAGGCAGAACACTCCATGACATAAATCACAGCAAGATCCTTTTTCACCCACCTCCTAGAGAAATGGAAATAAAAACAAAAATAAACAAATGTGACCTAATGAAACTTAAAAGCTTTTGCACAGCAAAGGAAACCATAAACAAGACGAAAAGACAACCCTCAGAATGGGAGAAAATATTTGCAAGCAAAGCAACTGACAGAGGATTAATCTCCAAAGTTTACAAGCAGCTCATGCAGCTCAATATCAAAAAAACAACCCAATCCAAAAATGGGCAGAAGACCTAAATAGACATTTCTCCAAAAAGATATACAGCTTGCCAACAAATGTATGAAGGAATGCTCAGCATCATTAATCATTAGAGAAATGCAAATCAAAACTACAATGAGATATCATCTCACACCAGTCAGAATGGCCATCATAAAAAATCTAGAAACAGTAAATGCTGGAGAGGTTGTGGAAAAAAGGGAACCCTCTTGCACTGTTGGTGGGAATGTAAATTGATACAGCTACTATGGTGAACAGTATGGAAGTTCCTTAAAAAACTAAGAATAGAACTACTATACAACCGAGCAATCCCACTAATGGGCATATACCCTGAGAAAACCATAATTTAATAAGAGTCATGTACCACAATGTTCATTGCAGCTGTATTTACAATAGCCAGGACGTGGAAGCAACCTAAGTGTCCATCGACAGATGAATGGATAAAGAAGGTGTGGCACATATATACAATGGAATATTACTCAGCCACAAGAAGAAACGAAATTGAGTTATTTGTAGTGAGGTGGATGGACCTAGAGTCTGTCATACAGAGTGAAGTAAGTCAGAAAGAGAAAAACAAATACCGTATGCTAACACATATATATATGGAATCTTAAAAAAAAAATGGTCATGAAGAACCTAGGGGCAAGACGGGAATAAAGACGCAGACCTTCAAGAGAATGGACTTGAGGATATGGGGAGGGGGAAGGGTAAGCTGGGACAAAGCGAGAGAGAGGCATGGACATATATACACTACCAAATATAAAATAGATAGCTAGTGGCAAGCAGCCACATAGCACAGAGAGATCAGCTCGGTGCTTTGTGACCACCTAGAGGGGTGGGATAGGGAGGGTGGGAGGGAGGGAGACGCAAGAGGGAAGAGATATGGGGATATATGTGTAACTGATTCATTTTGTTATAAAGCAGAAATTAACACACCATTGTAAAGCAATTATACTCCAATAAAGATGTTAAAAAAAATGTCATGAAGAGCACAAAAAGACTGAGGAGCTGTTGTAGGTTTAAGGAGACTAAAAGACATGATAACAATGTAAAACATAATCTAGGATTTGCTTTAGCAATTAAGTATGTTATTTGATGAAGTAGTAAAATCTGAATAAAGTCTGTTCATTAGGTAATAGCATTGAATCCGTATTAATTCCTGTTTTGGTAATTGTGCTGTGGTTATATAAGAGAATGTCCTTGTTTTTAGAAAATAAAAATTGAGAATTTGGGATAAAGAGGAATGATATCTTCAATATACTCTCAAAGTTTCAAAACATGATGTGTGTCTGTGTGTGTTTGTGGACGTATGCATATTTTAATGGGGAAAGGGTTGAAGTAAATGTAGTTAAATATTAACATTCGGTGAATCTGGGTAAAGCATATATGAGAATTTTGTAATGTTTTTTCAAATTTTCTTTAAATGTGAAATTATATCAAAATAAAATTTGATGCATAGCTGAATGTATCACAAGCAAAATCAATAGAGAAATGACAGATTAGTAAGAACCATATGCATGGTATATGACAAAGGCATCATTTCCTAAGTATATGGAGCCAACAAAGAAACAATAAGACAGTAAAACAATGGGCAAAGAAAATAAGTAGGCAGTTCATAGTAAAAGAAAAAAAAATGGCTTCTAAACACACAAAATTCTACCACATTCATATGAAAATATAATTTAAAAATATATAGTTACCTTTTTCACTTATCAAACTGTCAGTAAAATTTGACAATCTTTTAACTTCTATGATGTATAAGTTTAAAATATCCCCAACCTGGAAATTCTCTTCATTAAAAACTATACACTTTCTGACATATAAAAATACTAGATACAAACAAATGCCCATCAGAATGTGATGGGGTAAATAATAATGGTACACCCATTATTAATGTATATATAGGATATATACAAGTAAAATTTTAAAAATAAGTGATACAGATATACGGGTTCTAATATCTAGACTAATTAACAAGCCATGCCTACTTTCTGCTTACATTTTCAAAGATTATAATCGGCAGAGGAATGTGCAGACCATGAAATAGTGGAGGTAGCATTTACCTGCACTTTCTTTTGTAATGTTTTAAATATTTCAGGCTGGTGCATATATTATCAATAATAAAAAGTGAATCACATTTTCTCATAGAATTAAATGCCACGTCTGCTGTTTTAAAACCCTCCTGCCACTAAAATCTATTCTTGTTTCCAATGTTTGTATCAATACTTGCATTTTTCATCTTATTTCATACGTCGTATTTTCTAATAGTATGTTAAACAATAATGGTACCAGTGGAAATCTCTAATTACTGATTTTAATTCAACTATTTATTTCCACTTAAAATATTTGTTGCTGCTTTTAGAGAATAACTATATTTAAGTAGTTTTCTACTATGCCTATTAGTAAAGAATGATGAACTAATCACTTTTCAGTAAATATTGATATCAACATATTGCTTTTCTCTTTTAATTTAATTACTTATTCTAATTTCTTGATATTCCATCACTGTTGAGTTTTAGAATTAAAATCACTACTAATTTTCATTTTATATACTGCAAGATTCTATTTGCTAAAATGCATGTGTAGTCATACATAACACGAGTCAATAATTATTTTTGTATTGTACTTACTATGATGGCTGTATAGTGACAGCATATTTTTAAACCACAAATGGTGCAATGAAAATAGTAAAATGTACTGGGAAACACTATCTTTCTCTAGGACTTGGAAGTATTGAATAAAATTATCTTGTCTTTAAACGTGAGCTAAATTCATATATAAGTCCATCTTTTCATGTTATTTTTTAAAATCAACTTTATTGATATAATTTACATACAATAAACTGCACCCATTGTGTTGAATTCAATGCATTTTGACAGTTGCGTACACCAACACAATAAAAATACAGAACATTTTCATCATCCCCGAAAGGTTCCTTGTACACATTTTCTGGTCATCCCTCCCTCTGCCCCTAGCCCCAGGCAACCACTGATGTGATTTTTGTCACTTCACTGTATATTAGTTTTCATTTCTAGAATTTCATATAAATGCAACCATTCAGTATATAATACTGGTTTGTGTCTGCTTCTTTTACTCAGAATGGCTTTGAAATTCATTTATGTTGTTACATATATCAGTAGTCCATTCCTTTTCATTGCTGAATAGTATTGTAGTATTAATTTATGAACATACCACATTTTGACTATCCATTCACTTGATGATGGACATATGGGTTATTTCCAGTTTGAAGATATTATGAATAAAACTGATATCAACATTCATGTACAAGTCTTTGTATGGACATAAGTTTTTATTTCTCTTGGATTAAATATAGGAATGGGATGGCTGTGTTGTATAGTAGTTGTATGTTTAACTGTTAAGAATTTGCCAAACTATTTTACAGTGTTTGTGTCATTTTATATTCCCATTTGCCATGTATGTGTTCCAGTTGCTTCACATCTTTCAACACATGATGTCAATCATTTTTAGTGTTTTTAATGAGTGTATAGAGGTGTCTCATGATTTTAATTTGTATTTCCCTGATGGCTAATGTTGAAAATCCTTTCTTGTCCTTATTGGCTATTTCATATCTTTTTTCATGAATGATCTCTATTTGAATTTGTTGCTGCTTTGCGGGGGGCGGTTATCTGGCTTTTTACAATTGGGTTGTAAATTTCTTTATATTTTCAGAATACAAATCTTTTGTCAGATGTCTACTGCAAATATTCTCTCCCATTCTGTATCTTGCCATTTCATTTTCTTAACAGTACCTTTCAAAGGACAAGTTTTTAATTCTGAAAAGTCAAACTTAACATTTTTTCTTTTATAGTTCATTATTTGTGTGTCCAATCTAAGAAGTATTTTCCTATGGTCCCAGTACATTTTAAATGGTTGCTCTATAATGACATTTACAATTTTTTATGATTGTTGACTTTTTTCAGTTTTTTCTTTTTGAATTTTGATCAATTATGTCTTGCTAGGGAATCATTTACTCTTGGTAGTATTCTCTTCTGGTCCTATTGATTGACCCAGTATCTGTGGCTGTTTTTACTCATTACACATCTTGTTTAATTTTGCTATCTGTCTACTTCATTTCGGTTTCTGTGGGGTATCTAGTTTACTGGGGTTTTAAAAAATCTTTTCTATTTATTTTAATAGAGAAAAGATGGACTACTTTATAAATTTGGTGCCTGAATAAATTCAGGCATACTTCCCCATGCAAGAGAAATTTAAAATAGAACGGTTTATATAAAGCATGTCTATTTTTATCACATAGTAAAAGTCAGGAGGTAACTTGCTGCTAGTGTTGATTAAATATATGTCAGGACATGTCTCTGATTCTTTTGGCCTCACCCCTATGGTTGAGAAAATATTGCCTCTGCCCCAGGCATCATGTAAAAGGAAGAAAGCGTAAATTGATGACAGCAGCTAAGTCTGTCCTTTTCTTTAGTAAAGCAAAGGTTTTTCCAGAACTACCAGTGTTTTGCTTCTCCTGGCCTGAGTCAGTTCACTTGGCCACTACAAGCTTCAAAACGTGCTAATGGAGTAAGCAGTGAGAGAGGAGTATTGGAATTGCTCAGCAAACCAACAGTGTCTACAACTGTGAAAGTGACTATCCATATACAAGAAAAAAGATATACAAAGTATACAAAAAACCCCACAAACACTTAAAAATCTTATAATATGTGAAGATTAACTAAGACTAGAAATTCAGAAACTGTGGAAGAATTGAGGCGCATATTTAAACACGTAAAAAGGGCTTCCCTGGTGGCGCAGCTGTTGAGAGTCCGCCTGCCAATGCAGGGGACATGGGTTCATGCCCCGGTCCGGGAGGATCCCACATGCCATGGAGCGGCTGGGCCTGTGAGCCATGGCCGCTGATCCTGTGTGTCCGGAGCCTGTGCTCCGCAATGGGAGAAGCCACAACAGTGAGAGGCCAGCGTACCGCAAAAAAAAAAAAAACAAAAAAAATAAAATGTGAATGGGAAAATATCATATACAAATTCAAGAGACAAAAAATAGGCTATTTTTTTTTAAAGGAGTCACTACCTTTAGAACATAAAAAGCTGTTACAAATTGACAAGACAATCCAAAAAGAAAAATTTAGGATGGTTTATAAAGGCAACTTTGCAGATTAGCAAAGTGGCGAAGGAACTTTTAAAGAGGTATATTAACATGTCAATTAAAATAAAACAGTTATTACTTTGAAATCATAAAATTCCTCAAGGTTAAAGAGTAACAGCTACTTGTAATACAGGGGAAGGGCATATTTTTATACTAATGTTAGAAATATGAAATGCTAGTCTTATTCTAGAGAAATCTGGCAACATCTATTAAAATAAGAAAACACAATTCAATCCATCAATCTCACTCTTACAGGGGGAAAAAAAAGCTCCAGTAGGTAAGGGCATGATTATGCTTGTCCACTAACCTATTATGCTATGTCAGCTCTTGAAGATGTTTATCAGATCATTTTTCCTAGTGATAAAAATGTCAATAAACAGTGGCAAAGTGGTTGAACAAATTATGGCATTCCACACCATGGAGTCTTCAGCTGGTTAAAGTACTGTTGAGTGCAAAAGATGCAAAAATGTGTGTATAATCCCATATTAAGACAATTGAAACACACACTCATATATGTGTGCACAGATAACATATTAATGTGTCTACATATGGTTATGAGTATAAAGAAAAATAAAAGAAGTTCATCAGCATTGCTTATCTGTTGACAGACTGTTGGTGGCTGGAGTGGCTGAGAATGGAGAAAGTACAAAATTCAAGAGATAAAATATATTATGTCACATTTATATAAAGTTTTATGTGTGTGCACATGTGTGTCTTTAAATATTTTTTTTAATTAAAAGAAAGGAGATTTTTGGACTGACCTATTTGTCCCCACTGGCTCTAGAGACATGGGCATGAAATTAAAGCAACAAACAAGAGGAATCATATTTCTTGAGGAATTTGCTTCTATAGGAAGGCTTCTTCCACTGTATCAAATATATAGTTTCCTCCCACTATGAATTTTGTGACATTTTAAGAAAATGATGTATTCTTAGAAGACTTATTTTTCTCAATTATTTATCTGATGTCCAGTAAGGTGTAACTCATGGACAAAGACTTTTTGACATATAACATACAATATACAATATCATAGGGCCTCTCTGTAGTATGAATAACTTGTAATTAATAATTTATAATTCTGACTTGTGTAAGAATACTTTCTCACTTTTAAGAAATACACAATTTTACTTGTGTATAATACAGAATACTGAAAACTGATTTCTGAATGAAGCTATTCCCATATTTAGTGCATTTGTCTTCCTCTAGCAGAAATTTTCTGATAACTTCCAGGTGTAGTGTTTTCTAGTCACTGCTTTTATAGGTTTTTCTCTCCAAAATGAGTTTCTGTAATGAAGTATGATTTGTGAATGCAGCCCTACCCACATTTAATCAAAGTACTCTCCCCTATGAATTACCTGATGTATAATTAAATACTGGTCCAAGTGACCATTTTCTTACATTTACTGAATTCACAGAACAAGATTCCTTTTTGAAAAATTAATATAAAGTGCATTTTTAATTTAAAAATTTCTATTGTAAAACTGCCTTAAAATAGTTTTGCTGTAAATACAAGTGAACTGTATTATAGTGCTGTCATAAAAAGATACAGCTGTGGAGAATGGACTTGAAGACATGAGGAGGGGGAAGGGTAAGCTGGGATGAAGTGAGAGAGTGGCATGGACATATATACACTACCAAATGTAAAATAGATAGCTAGTGGAAAGCAGCCGCATAGCACAGGGAGATTGGCTCAGTGTTTTGTGTCCACCTAGAGGAGTGGGGTAGGGAGTGGGGAGGGAGAGGCAAGAGAGAGGAGATATGGGGATATATGTATATGTATAGCTGATTCACTTTGTTATATAGCAGAAACTAACACACCATTGTAAACAATTATACTCCAATAAAGACGTTAAAAAAAAAAATGATATGGCTAACTCACACTACTTTCCCAAGTCTATACTCCACATTTCCCCCAATCAATTTATACCGACCTTGGGGTTTACCTACTTAAGATTTAGCTCTCATATTCCACTGATAATTTTCCATCATCCATTCCTCAATCAATTCCCAAGTATCCCTTGAGATACATGGAGGCCCACAAAACACTCTTCATTTCTCCTAGAGATTAATTGTGTGTTTACGAAAGGTAAAGTATCTTTTTTTTTTTTTGGCTTGGTAATGTAGAATTGTATTTTTTAAAATATACCTGAGAATAAAAAGTTGAGGGGCTTCCCTGGTGGCGCAGTGGTTGAGAATCTGCCTGCTAATGCAGGGGACATGGGTTTGCGCCCTGGTCTGGGAGGATCCCACATGCCGTGGAGCAACTAGGCCCGTGAGCCACAACTACTGAGCCTGCGCGTCTGGAGCCTGTGCTCCACAACAAGAGAGGCCACGATAGTGAGAGGCCCAAGCACTGCGATGAAGAGTGGCCCCCGCCTGCCACAACTAGAGAAAGCCCTCACACAGAAACGAAGACCCAACACAGCAAAAATAAATTAATAAATTAATAAACTCCTACCCCCAACATAGAGAAAAAAAAAAAGTTGAGAATCAAACTGCTGGGCTCTTGCCACCAGTTTTCATTAACTCAACTTTCTATTAATTAGCCAATGGGTGGGGGGGGCATACTATCAAAGAAGGAATCTGAGAGGCTCTTAGTCAATCTCCTCCTTTTGCTAAAATTTGGCAGCTACCATAATAAAATCTGACACCACCAGAAGTAATTTTCTCATATGTATCAAAGTTTATAAAGTGTTTAACAAAAGAGTGAATGCCTTAACTTTTAGCAGCAAAAATTGGTAATAAAGTCATGTTGCAAATCAGAGCACTTTCATTTTTTGGAAAGTTTGGAGAGTTTTGGTAATTAAAAATATGTATTTCTGGACTCTGCATTCCTTAAGTAGCAACAGCTATCTCAGTGAATTAAAAACTTATGTTAATGGCAATGTAGGTGGTCTGTACCAGTACTCCCTCTGAGAACTAAAAAAGGTGGAAGAAAATATTAAAAACGTTTAGCTTTGTGACAGCACTGGAGAGCTACCAAGGAAGTGAGAAACTGCAAGAATAAGATTAAAGACATAACCTCTGGAATTTGGAACTATTTATTAAAAAGAGTTGTTTACTAATTCTTAAATGCTAGGCAAGAGAAACTTACGACAGTTTTTTGACAAACTCATGGGACTAAAGGGACAAATAGTAGAATTAAGTTCCCTCTAAGGAGGAGCGTCCTGATAAATCTCCCAAAGTCCTAAGTCTTGTGGGTATCCCCTAAGAATAAGAGTGAAAAAAAACAAGCCCTCACAGGGACTGCAGCCCAGTTTCGAATAATCTTAGTACATGATTGGATGAAGGCAATCAGGGATTGCTCATGTTCCTAGGCTGGTCACCTGTTAGAAGCAAAGGAAATCCTCTCTGAAAGATATCCAGGTCATCTAATCATACCTACAATTTTTAATATATAATGTCTAAGCAGTTCACTTAAAAGCACCAGGTATATGAGAAGACAAGACATCACCAAAACCCAAGAGAAACAATAGTCAACAGAAAAATACTATGGGATCTAGACAATGGGGTCATCACTAGGAGAAGGAGAGGAACATAATGAAGTAAATGCATAATTTGAATAAATAATAGCTAGAAATTTCCCCAAATGTGCAAAAAAAAAAAAACCCCAAAGAAAAAACCATTAAGCTCCAGATTTTAAAAAACACTGCAAACCCCAAGCAGGATAAATACATAGAATATCATACCTAAGCATATCACTGTCCAACTGTTGACAGCCTAAGACAAAGACATAGATTTTAAAGGAGTGAGAGGAAAGAATAATTTAAAAAAAACATAACCTTCAAAGGTAACTGGATTGAAAGCTTACTTTTCAACAAAACAATGAAATACAAATCAAAACAAAATATCTCAAAATACTAGAAAATAACTGCCAACTTAGAATTCTATACTCAGTAAAAACATCCTTTAAAAATGAAGGCAAAATTGAGACATTTTCCAACAAATGAAAACAATTTGTCACTAGCAAACATACACTAAAAGAAATACTAAAAGGTGTTCTTCAGTCAGAAAAAAAAATGATTCTAGAAGGAAATTCAAGAAGGGAAAAAAGTAACAAAAATGGTAAATATATGGATTAATTTAAATGCATATTGACTCTGAAACAGTAATGATTGAGTGTTTCAACTACATTCAGAATTAAAATGCATGCTACCAATACCATATAAGTCAAGAAGGAAATAAAGTTAATGTTCTAACTCTTCACCTTATACAGAAAGTGGTGTACTAATTTACATTAGCCTTTAATAAGTGAAGTATGCATATTGTATTAATATCTTACATAGTAAATTTTGAGAGACAAAAAGCACCACCAGAGATAAAAAACAGATATTTTATAATGATTGTTTCAACTAACCAGAAAGAGTATAACAATTCTAAATATGAATATATGTAAAGACAAAGACTTAAAATATATAAAACAAAAATTGGTAGCTCTAAAAGAGAGACAAATTCACAATTATTCTGGGAGATTAGTACACACATTCTTTTAGTATCTGATACAATATAGAGGATTAAGAATTTAAGAATATAGAGGATTTGAAAACAATTGATTAATTTGTAGAGATTGAAAGGAAATAGTACTCTTCCAAATGTGCAGCTATCTTCTAAGAATACAAGCTCAAATGCAAGACAATTGCCCCATAATAACCTAGTATGTAATAATAAATATGTAGAGAATGCATTAACGAAATTCGAAGGAAAGAATTCTAGGTTTTAAAACTCATTTTCTTAATTTGTTTCTTTTTCAAACAGAAATCAGTAAAAAGTAGGGGTTTCTGTGGAAGATGCTGAGAATCAGGAGTGCTAAATCTGTAACCTGCAGCTAAATTCCATGATCTCAGGGCTAGTTCTAGTGTGACAGGTAGTCTATGGGGTGCTGCTTACATCATTGATCACTTTTGGGATATAGGCTGGGAGCACTTTATACCTCTTGGCCATGAGTTATCTGCTGCCATGGCAGGGAATTAGTAAACGAGGGAACACATTGGTTACTTAAAGATGCCTGTGAATATTCAGGTAAGTCTGTGGTTCTGCTTTGCCAATCTCAAAGTCAAATTGTTAATTTTAAATTTACGAATCCAAATTTCCACACACTAGTAAACATTATAAACAATAAATAATACTGACTTCCCAAAGGAAAAAAAAGTAGAGTCCTTCTTTGTCCGTTTAATGTCAATTTTCACAAAAACGTCTAGCTTTTCTTCATTATAGACCTGAATTGTCTATACTGTTGCCTTGATTTCAGTGTCCTTAGGGTGCTTGGACAATGAAAATTTTTCTTAGAACACTGTTCATTAAGAAATTCCTTTGGTCAACATTGAATATTTTTGCTATGCAGGGCATGAAAAACTCAACAGCCCTGATTTATAAAGCTCCTTATCCAAAATGTGAAACAAGAAAGATTGCCAAGTTATCTCCTTCCAAATGTACTATTTGCAGGGGCTTGACAATCCCAAGTAACCAAGCATGGCCATTAAACACTGCTTAAACACTTTCTCCAGAGTGTCTCCGCATATGTATAAAACTGGCCGTCAGCTGTGAGATCCAGATATTCATACTTCTGACTAGATAAAGTGACTGGTTACCTCTTGCTTCTTAGTCAAGCTATAGCTCCTCAAAACTTTTATCCCCACACCATGATTGTGGCACTGAGCATTCTACTTCCCCAGTATCAGATTTCTGATGTATACTGAGTTGTACTTTCCAGTTGAAGGCTTTCCTAAAGTCACTACATTTATAGGGTTTCTGTTTAGTATGAATTTTCTGGTGTTTAATAAGATTTGATCTGATGGTGAAGGCCTTTCCACATTCAGCACACATATATGGTTTCTCTCCTGTGTGAATTCGATGGTGTTCAAGGAGTTGTGTCTTCTTAATAAAGGCCTTCCCACAGTCACTGCATTCATAGGGCTTCTCTCCAGTATGAATTCTCCGATGTCGATTTAAGTGTGACTTCTGGATGAAGGACCTCCCACATTCAGTACAAATATAAGGTTTCTCTCCTGTATGAATTCTCTGATGCATAATTAGTGTTGATTTTCTTGCAAAGGCTTTCCCACATTCACTGCACTCATAATGTTTTTCTCCAGTATGAGACTGCTGATGTATATGGAGGCCTGATTTCCGAGTGAAAGCTTTTCCACAGTCATTACATTTATAGGGTTTCTCACCAGTATGAATTTTCTGGTGTGTAAAGAGATTTGATCTGTCAGTAAAAGCCTTTCCACATTCAGCACATCTGTAGGGTTTCTCTCCTGTGTGAATTTGCTGATGTACATGAAGCTGTGATTTCTTCGTGAAGGATTTCCCACAATCACTGCATTCGTAAGGTTTCTCTCCAGTATGAATTCTCTCATGTGTAATAAAATGTGACTTATGGAAGAAGGCCTTCCCACATTCAGTGCAAACATAGGGTTTTTCTCCTTTATGAATTCTCTGGTGCATACTCAGTGTTGACTTCTGAATAAATGCTTTCCCACATTCACTGCATTCATAATGTCTCTCTCCAGTATGACATTTCTGATGTATCCTGAGCCGTGACTTCCAGGTGAATGATTTTCCACAGTCACTGCATTTATAGGGTTTCTCTCCAGTATGAATTTTTTGGTGTTTAATGAGATTTGACCTGTCAGTAAAGGCCTTCCCACATTCAGTACATATATAGGGTCTCTCACCAGTATGAATTTTCTGGTGTATAATGAGATTTGTCTTGTGGGTGAAGACCTTCCCACATTCTGAACATATAAAGGGATTCTCCCCTGTGTGAATTCGCTGATGCACATGGAGCTGTGACTTCTTTATAAAGGACTTTCCACAGTCACTGCATTCATAAGGTTTCTCTCCAGTATGAATTCTCTCATGTGTAATAAAATGTGACTTCCGGATAAAGGCTTTCCCACATTCAGTACATACATAGGGTTTTTCTCCTGTATGAATTTTCTGATGCATACTTAGTGTTGATTTCCTTGTGAAAGCTTTTCCACATTCAGTACATTCAAAGTGTTTCTCGCCAGTATGAACTTTTTTCTGTATATTGAGGTTTGAATTCTGAGAGACATTTTTCCCAAATTCATTATAATTATAGGGTTTTTTCCCTCCAGTATGAATTCTCTGGTGTCTGAACAGATCTGACTTCTGGATAAAGGCTTTTCCATGTGGACTGAATTTACAATCAGTCTCCTCAGTGTGAGGAGTTTTCTCATGGTTTGAGTTGAGGGAAAAGTCCTTCCCATATTCAGTGCATATATAAGGTTTCTCTCTTGTATAAACCTGAGGTACAGCAAATTGGGACTTCCGAGTGAAGACTGTTTCACATTTGCTGCACTCATGATGTTTCTCTTCAGTATAAAGCCTTTGATGTGCAAAAAGGTGTGACTTATGGGTGGAAAGTTTTACACAATTAGAAAATAAACAGAGGTTCTCCCCATGAAATTTTTGATGTTGAATGAGAGTTTGCTTATGACTCAGAAGTTTCTTACATTGATTATATTCACAAGCATTCATTTCTGTATGAGAATTCATATGAGTAAAGATATTACCATATCCAATAATCTTATCAAAATTTTCTGTTACATTGTTTCTATTATAATTACATAGGCTTACAATAGGCTTCAAACTCTTTTGAAATGAGTCATAGTTATGGAGTCTTTTTCTTGAAGGAACAAGGTATGTGTTTACACGAAACATTTTCCTAATGTCTTTATTATATTCACAGTCTCCCTCATTAGCTAGTGTATCCTTGTTGATGAAGGCAACATGACTTAAATGTTTGTTCTGGTTTTCCTCACATCTCCCTGTCTGTTCATCATCTTGCCACAATTCTTCTAAAATGGAATACAGGTCATCTCTTGTGAAGAGATTAATTCTCTCAAACTGGATTGAAACTTCTTCAGACATTCCCTGTTGTGACGTTTCAAAACCAATACCCTGATCTAAAAAATAAAATAAAATAAAACACACAAAGAACAGTTAGCAGAACACAGAAGGGATGATACATAGAGTGGATACAGGGTGAACACAGAGAAATGGAAGAGGTTTATATAAACATAATACTAAATATAGATAAATATATGAATAAGTATATGTGTAGTAATCTCTTTATATATAATAATATGCAATAATAAAATAAGCATTTACATTAACTTGCTGTCTGATAAACAATAGCATTTAGATTTGCCAGGCATTTTTCCAAGTTCTAACTCATTTAAACATCATCACAACCTTTTGATATTGGTGTTATTATTATCCCTATTTTACAGATGAGGAAACTGAGCCACAGAAGAGTTAAGTAGGGTGTCCAAATCAAATGTTTAGTAATTGGGGAATATGAGATTCAAACTGAAGTACATCAGTTCTGTGCATGTAGCAGAACTACATAGTAAGGGGTCAGAAAAACAAAGTGACAAACTAAGTGGCTAAAAAGAAGTGTTTCTGAGTCTAGATTCTTACTATCCTTCATCTATAAATCTTAATCTCCCTGCTTTCTCTTTTCCCTATTAACCACTGTGCCCTAAATACCAACTTATTTATGTTTAGAAAACTATTGTAGCCTCAGTCATCCTGAATTAGCTTTACCATTACAAACAATAAATGTATGTATATGATTCAATTCTTTATGTCCTGTTTGGGGTGCACATACATGCATCTAATAGGAAGAATATAACAGCAAAAAGGGCCAACTCTGAAGCAGAGACTGAAAGTTGTCCATCTGTCCCCTTCCTTCAACAGTATTAAGCTTGTAGCCAAGCATGTGCCTGCCTCAAAATAGGTCTAAAAAAAACAAAAAAACAATAGGTCTGTGCAGCCTCATTTGTCATTAGGTAAAGCCAAGTAATTCAGTTATCACCAATCAAATGGGAGTAAAAATTATATTTTTTGTAATCAGGCCAAGGTCTTAAGGAAGTGGGTGTGTCTCCAAAAACCCTCTCCTCTTCCCACTGGCTATATTTCAGACTTGCAGCTGGCAATGCCCAAGGCAGAGATAAGAAAACTACAGCCTCAGGCTAAATCCAGGCCTCTACCCAAAAGCTAAGAAAAGATTTTACAGTTTTGAATGGTTGAAAAAACAAAAGAAGAGTAATACTTCATGGTACATGAAAACTATATGAAATTCAAATTTCCATGTCCATAAAGTTCTTATTGGAACACAACCACATCCATTCGTTGATGTATTGTCTATAGATGCTTTGGGGCTTCAAAACAAAATTGAGTAATTATGACAGCAATCACATGCCTCACAAAGCCTAAAATATTTACTTCTGGGCCTTTACAGAAAATATTTGCCGACCCCTGCTCTAGGAGATGATGGTGCAATGACTTTCTAGAAACTCTGTCCCTAAATAGTCATTGGAAGCAGAGTGGCCTGGCAGACCTGGACCACTCACTTTGGAACTGTCATGTGATGGGTCAATGTTTATATTCTCTAAGTCACTGTTTCTTGGGGGTCTCTCAGTGACAGGGGCTTAGTTTTACTCCAATATACCATTCTTGCCCAGAATAAGAATCACTAATATTCCAAATTCTGGAATAGTGTGTAAGACAAGATTCTCAGTAAATATTTAAGTAAAAATTAGATTATTCTTGAATATAGACACAGTCTAACCTCATATCCATTTCATTCTATCTCTAAGGCCTTGTAATGTCCCCAAACACATTCTTTATTTTTTATATTACATTTTTACTCACACACATTAATGGCTTTCATTAATCCTGAGGACCTCTAATACTGATTTCTAAACATGGATTTTCATCTTTTGCAACCTTTCACTTTCTTTAGCTTATAAATCCATTGCTACACCTGACAACATTTACATTATTACCAAACAAAAAGTTTGCTCCTGTGGTAAAAAGTTTATCCATAATTCCTCTGTCACACATTGAATTACTCATTCAATAAAATACAGAGTCATAATTCAGGCCAATAAAATGAATGTATGCAAGCTATCTTTCCACCAGTCACTAAAATCTATTTTATTACTGAATCCAAACATCTATTCTTTTCCTTTTCCCCATTAAGCTTCCTTTTTCTGGTCCTCTGTTCCTATTCAAAATTCATTTTCTTCATGGATCATTTAGGGTTCTATGCTCTGAAAATGAATCTCAAATCTCAGCACAACTCTAGGAAGACTCTCTTTTCTTTTAACTTAAAAACAAACACAGATATTTCTGAGCCTTTCATAGTCATATTTAATCGGCATAGATTTGCACAATAACAAATGCTTAATGCTCAAAGCCTGAAATTTTAAACATTTCTTGCAGTTATCTTCCCTTTCTAATTACAATTATTGGCCCTTTGAATTACTCCTAGCAGAAAAATTTTCAAATCCCTCTGAAATAGCACAAAATAACCTCCTCTGCCTATGACATAAATTAAAGAAGTTAATTTCACTAACTATTCACTAAGGAAACATTTTAAAAAAGAGGTAAAAGACTCAGTTATCACACAAATTAATGTTGTTTTCTCTGAATTTCTGGGGGTTGAAGAATTAGAAAAGGGAAAAGCAATGTATGCTGTAATAGTTAGGTCCAATTCAAGGAGTAAGTGAAACCTGAGAGCAAAGCATAAGTATGTGGATTATCTGAATAGGCAGATAGGCCAGAAAATAAAGGGTCAGACACAGGGGTATCATTAAAGAAAGTGTTAAAACAAAGTAAACATGATTATGGAAACTAAACAGAGATAAATGTGAATTGCAAATATGAGGCATGTTCTTCCTTTAGTTTATAAACCCATTGAGAGAGGAATTTGTCATATGTTAGATAATATTTTGCACCATATAGCTATGACAAGATAAGCAGAATATTTTAATCAGCATCTAAGAAAAAAAGTTAAAAAAAAAAAAGGAAACAGTACATCCAAATAGGGTTAGAATAATCCAGGCATAAGTAAATACAGACATGGTTTTGGTGATATCACTGGAAAGTAAAAGGAGGAGGGCATCTAATTGATATTTTATAAAAGAGAAAAATTAGTAGAAAGAGCATAAAGAATTATTTGAGAAGATGAGTCACAGGGAAAAGCAAAAAGCACAATAAAATATGACAAAATTTTGAAAGGTGTACCATCTGCTGTTAGCATGCTGCACTGTAACTGCTCTTCCTCCACACAAGCAGCCACCTGATGGGCCCTTATATGTGTAAGGTATCAGTTGTTCCCCTGAAAGGCTTATGCCAGAATTGAGACACATGATTCAATCTGAGACACACAGATAGGTCTAGGCCACTTTAACGAAGGCATTGTCCTTTACTTATGTCCCATAATGCCAATAACTTACAACTTCAATTGGTTAAAAATATGACAGAGCATTATAATTTATTTATATTGTTTAAAATCTTATAAACCCTGCTAAGGTCTGTGTGTACATTACATGTATTTAAACTCTGTGTTGATTATTTGTTTTTGCTTCTTTCACATAACATTTCATAGTGCATTTCTGTATATTAGTACTTCCTATACTTATAATTTTTTTTATAGCTATGGTAGTTTTTCCTCTGTTTGGACCATTTGGGATGTTTAGTTTATCCTCATACATAGTGTAGCCATAAAAATCTTTGTGTCAACTTCTTGACTTTTCTTTTGCTTACTTCCTTGGAGTATGTCCCCAAAGTAGAATTTCCAGGGCAGGAAGCATGTTCAGTTTAATATCACTTATTATATGTTTCCAGAGTTCTTTCCAGAAAGATTTGGCTAAACTTACAGAGCTTTCAGCATTGTACCTGTTTCTCAATGTACCTGCCATCATTGTTTTAACTGTTATTTGTTTTTTGATGTTTTTATGTTTGTCATTTTTATTTCAATTTCACTTATTGCTAATCAGCCTACAAAATATACATATAAATGTGATTATTTACTCTGATTCTTATTTCCATTTATTAAGTATACTCTGAGAGAATAAATATATCCTCACCCACCCACAGAGAAAAAAAAAAAATATGACAGAGACTTGTGGCACTCAGCAAATGTAGCATAAAGTAACACAGCTCGAAGTGTATACTCACCAGAGAGCAGTAAAGCCACAGAACAAGAGAAGAAAGACCCCCTGGTGGTGGTCATCGCCTAAAGATCCTTCCAAAAGTGACTTAAGAGAGCAAGAAAAGGAAACTTGCTTGGGTTTTTTATGGTGGTTGGGATATGGGACTAAGCTGACTGATGAGTGCAACTTCCCACTAGTACCAAGGGAAAGAGCACCTGGGCTTTCTTGTCAGTTTGCCCAGATGTGGGGCAGAAGGTGAAGAGACAGTGGTGAAGTTTAGAAGGTGTCAGCAGTCAAATACCAAAAATGAAGTCAGGATCTACTACAAGGTACATGATAAGATGTTCAAAATATTTTGTTATTAGAGAAACACAAATTAAAACAATAGTTAGAAATTAAAATCCATCCGATTAGCCACATTATGTGAAATTATTAAAAATATGGGCAGGGATGTGGAGAAACTGATGCCCTTGTATGTTCAGGGGATTGCAGACTAATACATCCAATCTAGAAAACAACATGTTTATACTTAGTGAAATAAAGTATTAGTATACTCAGTAATAAAACAATCCCACTACTCTTCCTCAAGAAATTCTCATTTCCTATAAGAATAGAAATTATTACAGTACTAGTTGTAGTAGCTAGAAAGTTGGACAAGTAAATGTGGTATATATACACACTATGAAATGTATGCGTCAATTAGAAGAAATGAACTAGAAAAACACATTGTGACATGAACCAATTTAGTTCTGAGAGAAAAAAATAAGAAACTGAGTAGGACATACAGCACAGTACCATTTCTATAAATTAAAATGACCAACAATTTAAATTTTACAAATACCCCACAAATACAAGGATAGATTGCAAACATATCAAATATAATAGAGCAGTTGCCTCTGGGAAGAATAAAAACAAACAGGAAGTGAGGATTAAAAGGAATAAGTAAAGAAATAAAATAAAATTTATTTTTAATTGTAAAATAGGGAATTCCCAGGCTGTCCAGTGGTTAGGACTCTGAGCTTCCACTGCAGGGGGGCACAGTTCGATCCCGGTCAGAGAACTAAGATCCTGCATGCTGCAGGGTGTGGCAAAAAAAAAAAAAGAAAAAAGTTATGAAAGAAATAAAATAAGAAGGGGAGCTTAAACAGAATGATGAATATATTGACTACAAACTGGGGACTATAATTTACTCAATTTCCTGCACACAAGGTACAGAAACTTTTTGTAAAATATCAAAATTAATAAATTAATCAGAAAGACCTAGTGAGTGTTGTGTTACACTAGTCAGGTAGGAAGAAAATGTCAGGAAGCATAATTACTAATATCACATACAATAAAAAGCTGTCCCCAATTGTAGGTAATGGTACCCTCAAAAGTCAACAGTTGGAGGAGAGGCATGGGAGAAGATATAATAAGGCCATCTCTAGGTGACAATTCTGAAGCACTAAGGGAAAAGAAAAACAATGAAAAGAAATCAGCAGGAGTGTGACCCACAGTAATTTTTTTAAAAAGCAACTCTATGAGCCCCTGAATGTGTAAGAAAACGATTTAAGACCTTGATGGAGGTAAAAAGAATAAAAAAATGCTATAAAAAGGGAGGAAAAGCAAAAAGGCAGTATCTTAAATCCAACATACCAGTAGTTGTAGCACATCCCTCCTAAAAAGTCAAGCAAAGTGGGATGAAGAGAGTGGCATGGACATATATACACTAGCAAATGTAAAACAGATAGCTAGTGGGAAGCAGCCACATAGCACAGGAAGATCAGCTCAGTGCTTTGTGACCACCTAGAGGGGTGGACTAGGGAGGGTGGGAGGAAGATGCAAGAGGGAGGAGATGTGGGGATATATGTATATGTATAGCTGATTCACTTTGTTATAAAGCAGAAAATAACACACCATTGTAAAGCAATTATACTCCAATAAAGATGGTTTTTAAATTAATTAATTAATTTAATTTAATAGACAACCAGCAAGGACTTACTGAATAGCACAGGGAACTCTGCTAAAAAAAAAAAAAAAGTCAAGCAACAAAGACACTGATATTGGAAGGGGCCTGAAGTGGGGATGGCATTTAGATGTCCAAGGGGCCAATATCAACTCTATCCATGCAGTTCCAAAAGTTCAGAATGTTGAGAAACATCATAATAATAGCACTTCAAAGTTGTCAGCCTCTGCCAGTACAACTGCAGTTCGGTTGTACTATCTCTTATGCTTTTTGTTCCCTACTCACCTAGATAGCTCTGGCTTGAGATTTCACCATCCAACATACATGGCTGTTCTCCCCGCTCCAAGTTGAAAATGACTTCTGGTTTGGGAACTTGACACCCTAATAACAGGAAATGATAAAATACTTGATTTCAGAGGTCATACAATGAAATATTCCATTTACTTTCCAGAAAAGTTCATGGGGAACAGAAGTATATTCATAATATTGTTAAGAACATAGGACAAAAAATAAGGACAAAACTATTACACACTTCAGATGTCCTGCAGTCTTTAGAAGTCCCACGTACCTCAGAAATCTCACAGATTTCAGAAATTCCACTGAGAAAGAAAATACACTCAATTAGGTACAGCCTTACCCAGCAGAGCTGTGCTTACCCACTGAGATCAAGTTGAAATAGTTTTCCAGCATTACATCCCTGTATAGGCTTTTCTGAGCAAGGTCCAACTGTTGCCACTCCTCCCTGCTGAAGTCTACAGTTACATCCTTGAAAGACACTGATCCCTGGAAAAACACATGCTTATTCAATGTAAAGGATCAGGATTGCAGGACAGGAACAAGATATTTAGAAACTTATTTTTAATAATTTTTAACATGATATGACATATAAGATTCCCACTAAATACCTAAATTTTACATTATTATTTCAAGGAAAAAATAAATATTAAAAGTATCATGCCATTCTTTCTATGGTTCTGATAATATTCTGGAGTTTTATTTTGTTTTGTTTTTATCTGTGTACTGGTTACAAAAGAATAAGCTGTGAAAACTCATCAAGCTGCATACATGATTTGTGCATTCTTTTCTATGTATGCCATATTTCATTAACACTTCACTTAGAATATATCTTCTGCTTTTCACTTTGCACTCATCAATCCACTAAGTCAATTCTTTCTTTAAAAAAGATGAATAAAATAGGCTTCTTTTTCCAATAAACTGTGTGGTATTGGTATAAGTATAGACGATAGAATTCAATGGAATGTAACCAAGAATCCAGAAATAAACCCTCATATTTAGGGTAAACTGATAATTCAACACAGGTGTCAAAACAATTTAAAAGGGGAAAAATAGTCTTGTCAACAAATGGTGCTAGGACAAGTGGACATCCACATGCAAAAAAATGAGGTTGGACTCCTACCTCATGCCATATTAAAAAAATAAACTCAAAATGGATCAAAAGACCTAAATGTTCTTAAGTTTTAGCTAAGGGTATATCTTTGTGACATTGGATTTGGCAATGATTTCTTTTTTTTTAATAGATCTTTATTGGAGACTAATTGCTTCACAATACTGTGTTAGTTTCTGTTGTACAACAAAGTGAATCAGCTATATGTATACATATATCCCCATATCCCCTCCCTCTTGAGCCTCCCTCCCACCCTCCCTATCCCACCCCTCTAGGTCATCACAAAGCACCCAGCTGACCTCCCTGTGCTATGCTGCTGCTTCCCACTAGATAACTATTTTACATTTGGTAGCATATATATGTCAATGCTTAGATATAAAATCAAAAGCACAAGCAACCAAAGAAAAAAATAGATAAATTGGACTTTATCAAAATTAAAAACTTTGTGTTTAAAAGGATACCATCAAGAAAGTGAAAACACAGGGAGAATTCTCTGGTGGTCCAGTGGTTAGGTCACTGCGCTTCCACTGCAGGGGGCATGGGTTCGATCTCTGGTTGGGGAACTAAGATCTCACATGCCCTGTGGCGCAGCCAAAACAAACAAACAAACATATAAAAGGTGTACTTTTAAAAAAAGAGAGTGAAAAGACAACCCAAAGACTAAGAGAAAATGTTTGCAATTATATATCTGATAAGGGACTTGTGTATAGAATAGATAAAGAACTCTTACAACTCAATAAAAAGATAAATGATCCAATTAAAAATGGATCAAGAATCTGAATATACATATCTGCAAAGAAGATATACAAATGGCCAAAAAAGCACATGAGAGGGTCTCAATATCTTTAGTCATAAGGGATATTGAAATTCAAATCAAAGAGATACCCTTCAAATTCACTAAGATGATTATAATTTAAAAAATGCTGTTTGTGCCTATTTGTATTTTTATGATTATTTTGTAGCAAAATAATAAATGACATTAAAATTTTCATTCTGACATTTAAAAAACTGCTTAAATCATTAGTCATTAGTCATCAGAAAAATACACCCATTAGGATGGCTATAATTTTAAAAAAAAAAGACACATAATAACAAGTGTTAGTGAGGAAGTGGAGAAACTGGAACCCTCATACAGTAAAGATGGGAATGTAAAATGGTGCAGTCATTTTGTAAAACAGTCTGATACTTCCTCAAAAGGAATAATATGACCCAACAGTTCCACTTCTAGGTACATACCCAATAGAAATAAAAACACTTATCCACATGAAACTTGTATAGGAATGTTCATAGTAGCATTATTCTTAATAGTCAAAAATAAAACCAGTGCAACGTCTGCCAACTAATGATGAATTTTAAAATGTGGTATATACATACAAGAGATTATTCAGCCATAACAAGAAATGAAGTATACTGATTTATGCTACAATATGGATGAATCTTGAAAATACTATGCTAAGTGAAAGAAGCCAGTCACAAAAGACCACATATTATATGATTCTATTTATATGAGATGTCCAGAACAGGCAAACCTATTGAGACAGAAAGAAGACTACTGGTTGCCCAGGGCTAGGGGGGAATGGAAGGATGTCGGCGGGGGGGGGGGGGGGGGTGTCGGAGTAGGGAGGGAAAGAAAGAAAATGTTCTACAACTGTGAAAAAGGGTGCACAACTCCATGAATATACTAAAACCCACTGAATGCACACTTTAAATGGGCAATATATATGGTATGTGAAGGAGACCCTTTTGAGGCACTGTCATTTCCAGATGGCATACAATAGTTTGTGGCAGTCCAGTGTTTCTTCCAAGAATAACTATAAATGCCAGATGAAATACTGAAATCATCTGTTTGGAAGTACTGGAAGCTTGTTAGGTACTAAGACTCTCAAGAGAACATTGAAGATTTAAGTTGATGTACGCAGACACTTTTACACTGGGAGTATTTACCAATTCTGGGTGTGGCAAAAGGTGAAAATCCAGCTTTGAACAAGTAGAAGGCTACAGTTGGGTGACAGAGAAACCAGAACTCAAACACATGGCCAATTTTCCCCTCAGGACATCTGTCAAATTCTAGGGTTGTATGGGCAGAAGACTAAAAACTTAAGCAGAATAACCTCTGAAAAGCAAAGCAAAATTTTAGTAGTCTGGTAAGAAGACAGAGTTGGCATCTATCAGGAGGAGGGTCCACAGAGGACAAACCAGGCTCTCAGCTGAAAATCTTAGATGGCCAGAGTGAACCAAAGGTAGACTATTATTAGGGCTTAAACTCAGCCTTGATTCAACATAACACTGTGCCTGACTGGATAAAGATGTTCATCTTCTACTCTATCTGCTCAGGGAAAGATGAAATCACTATTGAGAAAGATATCATAATCTAGATCTTCTACAATGCTTTATACATGTTTTGATACAATAAAAGAAATCCTATGCCTATCAGAAAACGGGGCCAAATATCCAAAACCAGAGGAAAAGAATTCAAAAGAAGCAGTCCTACAGCACTTTGGAGTTAGAAGAAAAGATGGAGAATTTCATTAGAGAAAATGGGACTTATAATAAAGATATCAAATGAAAACTGAAAAATTCAGTATCTAAAATTACGAACTGAGAGAGGTTTAATTGCAGAATACAGAATTACTAAAATGGAAGACAAGCAAACAGAAAATATACAAACCAGACCACAGAGTTTTTTTTTAATAAAATAAACACAAGCGCATGTGACGTATCACATGTACAACACAGTGAAAAGGAATAACATATTGTAGTCTGAGAAGATAAAGAGGGAGAATATGAGGCAGAAGCAAAATTTGAAAAAGTAATGGTGAATGACAGCAACTCAAAGATTCAAGAAGTTTCTCAAATCCCACTTTACAATACTGTAAATACTGACTATGCAAAAACAGTAACAGTAATATCTTGTGAAGTTTAAAATATGTGTAGAATTTAAATGCAGCAAATGGAATTAAGGTGTTTTAGTATCTACTGAGAAGGGGGAAAGGTAATAATGAGTTAAAAATGGATATTGTAATATCTAGGGAAACAAATGAAAGAATGTATAACAAGCAAGTTAACAAAATTAAAATTAAAATTTTGACTAATCTAAAAGAAAGTCAAGAAAGGAATGTAAAAATAATATTAAACAGACAGTTCAAACATAAAACTAATAAAACTGGATATAGGACTTCCCTGGTGGCATAGTGATTAAGAATCTGCCTGCCAATGCAGGGGACACGGGTTCGAGCCTTGGTCCAGGAAGATCCCACATACTGCGGAGCAACTAAGCCCTCACACTACAACTACTGAGCCCATGTGCCACAACTACTGAAGCCCGTGTGCCTAGAGCCCATGCTCCACAACAAAGAAGCCACCACAATGAGAAGCCCAGGCACCACAACAAAGAATAGCCCCAGCTCGCTACAACTAGAGAGAGCCCGTGCCCGGCAACAAAGACCCAACGCAGCCAAAATAATTAATTAATTAATTTAAAAAGAAAGAAAGAAAGAAAAAAAAACCCGGATATAAATTCAAGTATATCAGTAATTGCATTAAATATAAATAAACTAAACAATCAAATTAACAGCAAAGATTGAGACTTCCAGTTCAAAAAAAAAAAAAAAAAAAGGTAAATGCATTCCACCCTATTCATCCTGCTAAATACCTACATTTTTTTCTAAAAACCTAGAAATATATACAAACATCTTTCCACACCCTTGACTTTCTCTCAAGAGCATACTTTCCTACAGTTAAACTAATTTTAGCATCTTTTGGAATCTTGATAGCCCCAAAATTTCCCAAAACATCAAATATAGTTCCTTTTTGCTCAACAGTTCTTCCTTCAATCTGTCTCTTAACATTCATATTTTACTATAACCAAGAAGAAGAAACCAGGCTACATCTTCAACCTTTTGCTTGAAAATCTCCTCAGAGAAAAATACAAGTTCATCATTGACAAATCTGCTTTTCACATAACTACAGGACAAAATTCAGCTAAGCTTTCTGCCACTGTATAACAGAGATGTCCTTTTCCTCTAGCTTCCAGTAACATGTTCCTCATTTCCTTCTGAGTCTTCAGCAGCGGCACCATCAACACCCATATTTCTATCAATAGTCTGTTTATAATAATTGAAATATTCTCTAAAACAATATAACTTTTTTCCTAGTGTGCTCCTCACTTCATTCTGAGTCCTCTGGCAGAGTTAACATTCATATTTCTATTACCAGTCTGTTCGAGGAAATCTAGGCTCTTGCTATTATACTCTTCAAAATTTTTACAGTTTCTATTACCAATTCCGAAGCCATTTGACATTTTTGGGTATTTGTTACAGCATCATTCCACTTCCAGGTACCAAAATCTGTAATGGTTTCCTATTGCTGCTGCAACAAATTGCCACAAACTTAAAACACAAATTTATTATCTTACAGTTCTGGAGGTCAGAAGTTGAAAATAGGTCTTACTGGGCTAAAATCAGTGTGTTGGATGCACTCCTTCTGGAGGCTATAAGGGAGAATCCATTTCCTTGTCTTATATGACTTCTAAGAGGCTCATGGTCCCTTCCTCTATCTTCAAAGCCAGCAGAGTAGCATCTTCAAATCTCCCCTTGACTCTGACCCTTCTGCCTCCCTCTTTCACTTATAAGGAACCGTGATTACACTGGGCCCTCCCAGATAACCCAGAATAATCACCCCATCTCAAAATCCTTAACTTAATCACATCTTCAAAGTCCCTATTGTCATGTGAAGTAACATATTCACGGGTTTCAGGAATTAGGATGTGGATACCTTTGGGGGTTATTATTCTGCCTATCGCAACCAGTAAGAAAAGATGGGATAGTAAAAGTAAAAAGAGTGGCTTAAAATTTCTGAGTAAAAATGACTTACAATCTAGAATTAGCTATGAAATTACTGAGGGTAAAATAAAAATATTTCCAGACATCCAAGGTCTCAAAAAATTTACTTTCCACAAAATACTTTCTAGAGAGCTACTGGATAATATTCTCTAAAACTGAAAGCATAAATCAGGAAACAGCCAGAAAACAAGAGCTCTAATACTTGAGAGACATGAAAGGAATTCCTAGTATCATGCCAAAGGGAGACCCCCAAGTCAGTAGATGAGTATCAAATAGAGAGCAACTTCAAGCAGGTCAAAGACTCTAAGGGAAGCTTCTTTCAACAGCTGAAATAAATACCTATATTCTGGAGCCAAATTGCTTGGGTTTTACTTCTGGCTTCACCACTTACTAGCAGTGTGACCCAGGGCAAGTTACTTCTCTGTGGATCTGTTTCCTTCTCTGTAAAATGAGGATAATGATTATAGATACCTCAAAGGGGTTATGATTAAATCAGTTAATAGAGAATGTTTATAGTGCCTAGCATATAGTAAGCCTATATTAATGTTTGTGATTACTGTTATTATCTAATATATTTTAACATATTGAGAAGATATTTATATACCTGGGAAGAATGTGGAGTTGAAATAGTGATCCAAATATGGAAAATGAAACAAATGATTAAACCAAACAATAATTAATTCCAGGTAAAACAAAAAATAGTGCATAAAAGGTAAAATAAATGGTTCAGCTGTGAATATAATTAAAATAATCATAATAATAAATACAGCCTATTGATTTACCCAAAATTATGATATACCTATATTAGAAGGAGGGGAAGAAGAAATGTTCGTATAAGTGTTGAAGCCTTAAGTGTCTGAAAGAGAGTTAAATCCCTATTTTCTATTGTGCTAAGTCAGTAGAAACTGCCTAAAACTGAAAACCAAAAGGTACCAATATAAACATGTTATTTAGACATGGGAACGTAAATACTAAAAAAATTAGTTCAATTGAATTCAGAGTGATGTGATTACCTTTAAGAAACTGCAATTTGAGGGATAAGAGAGCAGCTAACAGGTGGTTTGTTTTTTTTTAAATGAAGCTTCAAAAAACTATTTGATTGAGTAAACATATCTATAACCTTAATGATATTCAAAATTAAATATTTACTTTTAAAAGTTAAAATGCAAAGAACAAAGAGGTTAAAAAATTGAAAAAAAAAAGACCATGCTTAATATATAAATAACTCCTCCTTTAAAAAAAAATCAATGAACTGACTTCAACCCCTGGAAAAATAGAGTAGATGCACTTGTCCCTATTCACCCACTAAGTATTTCTAGTAACCATAGACATTATCCATAAAGCAAACATAAGAAGACTGAAAGCTTAAAGAAAAAAAAGCAAACTGTCTAGGGACCTCAGGAACCAAGGAACTACACAGCATGAGTTTCCTGAAGTCTATTGACTCATACAGCCCTGACCAAGTACTAGAAAAGCCTACAACCCAGAAACACCAACAAAGGCACAACAAAAAAACTCACAGAAAAGTCTGCTCTCTCTAGCTAAAAGACCAGGAAAGGGGCAATCTAGAAACAGAAAACCTTTAGGCAAAACATGCTCCAGCCAAACATAATAAATAAACAGAAAACTCTGGGCCTGATCCCCTGCCCATCAGCAAAGACCCAGTGCGTAGCTTAGATTCCCACTCTTGCCTGGCTGAACAGAGGGGCCCCATCACGCTCCAATGGAGTGGTATGGAAAAAGAAAAAAGCCAAGTGGAGTTTTGGGACTTTCATCCATGCATAGTAGTAATGAAAGAAAAAAACAGAACAATATCCCTCCTAAACATGATATAAAATCCTTAAAAATATACTAGCAAATACAAATATATAAAAAGAAGTGTATGTCATGACCAAGTGGAAATTATTCAGAGGTTGCAAGGCTGCTCAATATGTGAAAATCAATCAATGTAATCTACCGCAGCAATAAGCTAAAAAGGAAAATCACCTGACCATGTCAACTGATGCAGAAAAAGCAAATGACAAAACTCAACATCCATTCACTCAAAACTTTGCCTCACAAGGTGGTCCTTGCACCAGCAGCACTAACATCCTGTGGGAATCCCAGTCCTATTAAATCAGAATCTGAAGTCATGTGCAAGTTGAAAAGCACTACTTTGTAAGTCACTATAGAAAACCTGTTAGTGAACTTCTAACAGGGTTGTTAAAGACACTGTCCTATCTCCATTCATCTGAAGATCTATCAAAAATTTTCTCAAACATCAAAAACCAGGAAATAGTTACTATAGATGAAATAAATTACTTTTCAACAATATAAACCATGTATTTCACTTCCATCATTGCTATGTCTTTCAGGAAGATCAGAGACAATTTTACAGTTCAAAGTTCATAACTGTGTGAAGCCACACAACTCATATATACCTATAATCCAAGCTTGACTTGGAGTTGATAATCTCTTCTTTACTTTCTCTGATCTTAGTTTTCATTTATTTATACTTACACATTTACTATATGGGTTAATAGATGCCTCCTAAAATCCACTAAAAAATAAAGAAAGCAACAAATAAATACATGAACAAATAAGAACTCACCAGGGACTTGGTCATTTCTGGTTCTTCTGGGAAAGGGGCAGAGATCTGAAAAAACAGATTGACAGAGGGACCGATGAGAGAAGGAAGTGTGTCAATGGCACACATGGACATATACATCATTTAGTGTCCATGCAACTGACCCAAAAACTTATTCCTAGAATTACATTATAAAAAAATCATCCTGTGTTGCACAAAGATTTAAATCCAGGAGTTTTACCACAGCTAATACCAAAAAAAAAAAAAAAGTTTAGAAACATCTTGATAACAATTGTGGACAGCTAAATACTTTATAGGGCATCCATAGACATAATGTCATGTAAAATTAAACTACTGTAGAAAAATGTGTTAAAATGCTAAGTAAAAATAAAAATATGTACCAAACAGTATGAGTCCATTTTCATTGAACAATATGTGTGTACATACACACATACATGAATGAATTCATGCACATGGAGAAAATTATCTGGAAGGAGCTGTATGTTAACAGATATAATATTTGGGTGATGGTAAAATTATAAGTAATTTGAATGTTTATATTTTTCTTATTTGCTAGTAAAAAGCAAAGTAACTTTTTAATGATTTTGCTCTGAGCTTCTGTGACCAGCCCATCACAAGTAGTGAGAACATCCATAAGTAAGACCAAAAAAAGGGAGACTGCTAGCTTTTTCACTGTTCTTTGCTTACAGTTCTTTTTTGGGGGGGCCACACCCCATGGCTTGCGGGATCTTAGCTACCAGAACAGGAATTGAACCAGGACCCAGCAGTGAAAGTGCTGAGTCCTAGCCACTGAACCACCAGGGAATTCCCGCTTCCCATTCTTAAAAGGGAACTGTCAATGGAAACTTTGTCTTAACTACAACATAGTAAGTGGATTTGGTTCTAGTTAATAAACCTTAAGACCTAAGTCACTTACTGACAGAAGCCACTGTTTTCTAATTTTTTTTTTTTTTTTTTTTTTTTTTTTTTTGCGGTACGCAGGCCTCTCACTGTTGTGGCCTCTCCCGTTGCGGAGCACAGGCTCCGGACGCGCAGGCTTAGCCGCTCCAGGCCTAGCCGCTCTGCTACATGTGGGATCTTCCCCGACCGGGGCACGAACCCGTGTCCCCTGCATCGGCAGGCGGACTCTTAACCACTGCGCCACCAGGGAAGCCCCTCTAATTTTTTTATTGAGTTTTCTAACATAAAGAGTTGAATTATTAGTACAAGAAATACACATATACCTTCCATCTAGTTTCAACAATTAGTATTTTGCCATATTTGTTTAATCTTTCTATATAAACATATAGTTACATGTAAATGCATACATATATATGAGTATACTGGTGTATATACTTTTTCTTTGGCTGAACCATTTGAAAGTTGCAGATGTCATGACACTTCATGCCTAAATTCATAACATCAATCTCCTAAAAGATTATTATCATGCCTGAGAAAATTATTAGCAATTCTATAACACTTTAATATTCAGCTCATATTCAAAATTCCCAATTACCCCAGAAAAACCTTTTCTTGCTGTTTTGTTGAAAGCATGTTCCAATCAAGACTCATACATTGGGGACTGTGTCCCTTTTACCCTAGACCTATCCTCCCCAGTATCTTTTTATGATGGACTTTTAAAATTTTTGCTTCTAACATACACTTTCTAATATAAACAACATTTTGGTTACTTCTTTGCTAATTTTTTTGTGTGGTATAACTTGTGTAAAGTACATTAATATTAAGTATACAGCACTTTCCCCTATTTTTCACATCTGCCATCCAGATCAAGAGAGAGAACACTTCTAGCACCTTTGGAAAGTATTAGGGAATCAAACCGTTATTTTTGAAACTTGTCAAAAAGCAAAAGAGTCAGTCAAGCATAACCAAACACTTCATGAAGGAATTTCTTTTTCTGCTTATATAATTATTCCAGCTACAAGTTGCCAACTAAAAATTGGCACTTGCCATCTGCCTCTACAAGGGTTAAGTCACTAGCCACTGCAGCTGCTGACCTTCAACACATCCTGAAAGGAGTTCAGGGTGGAGATCAGGAATGAGGCACTTGATGCTCTGGCAAAAACTGGCAGAACAGCCCTGCAGATAGTAAGATATTTTCAGGAGAATATTTTATGAGCCCAAATTCTTGCATCTCCTCATATCTAGAAAGGCATTAAAATCATTAACAGAGACATCTGCTCCTTGTGACTAGCAGCAACCTTCGCAGGACTAGCAGCAAGACTTTGCCAAAATGTGTGCTTGACTGTACGTACCACCCCCTTCACCTGAATCATATATAATAGTGACCCTCTCTGCTAGCTCTCGGAGCAGTTTCTCAGAGCTATATAAAACAGTCTCCTGGGCTATGGTCCTCATTTTGCCCCAAATAAGACAACTCTCAACTCTCACATTATGCATTTTTATAAGTCGACAAAGTAAAGGAATGGTAGAAATAGAAATGTCCATTTTGCACACATAATGAAATATGGATCTAAGAAACAATCGTCAATGGCTGCTCACATCACAAAACAGATAACCAGACATTATGTGCCTCCTGATCAAGTATATCACCTGGGAAGTAGTCTTGCTCCCCAGAAAACAAAAACAAAAAAAGGAATCTGAATCTGATCAAGCCTCTAAATCTTACCAATCCAATCCACATAAAATGATACTTTAAAATGTATTGTAATTTTTTAAGGTGTGATAATATCACCGTGGCTATTTTTATTAAAGGAATTTTACATATTGAAATATTTATGGATAAAATGACAAAATCTTTGAGATTTGCTTCAAAATAATCCAGCAGAAGAAAAAAAATATTGGAGGAAGGGATAGACGACAAATGACTGGGCATGAGTTGATAATTGTGAAAATTGATGGGTAATTGCGGCACGAGGGTTTCTCTCTAGTTGTGGCGTGGGGTTTTTCTCTTCTCTAGTTATGGCACATGGGCTCCAGAGCGCATGGGCTCTGTAGTTTGTGGTACATGGGCTCTCTAGTTGAGGTGCACAAGCTCAGTAGCTGTGGTGCACAGGCTTAGTTGACCCGTGGCATGTGGGATCCTAGTTCCCTGACCAGGGATCGAACCCACATCCCCTGCATTGGAAGTCGGATTCTTTACCACTGGACCACCAGGGAAGTCCCCTAAATGAAGCTTCTTTATACTACTTTCTCTACATTTGTATTTTTTTAATTTTCATAGGAAAATTTAAAAAGTCATTTTTTTAGATAACATCGGCTGAAAAAAATGCACAACCTAAAAGGTGAGAATTATGTTTTATTTGGCGGACTTGCTGAGAACTTAAGCCCAGGATGCAGCCTCTCAGATAGCTCTGAGAGACTGTTCCAAAAAGGTAAGGGAGGAGCCAGGATATATAGGAGTTTTTACAAAAAAAAATAAAAATAGGTAGCTGGAACATGAAAAGATTACTGTTAAAGAAAATCCACTGTAATAGCCTATATGGGAAAAGAATCTAAAAAAAAGTGGATATATGCATAAGTATAACTGATTCACTTTGCTGTACACCTGAAACTAACACAACATTGTAAATCAACTATATCCAATAAAAATTTTAAAAAAAGAAAAGAAAAAGAAAATCCAGACATCTCAAGTTAATGAATTTAGCAGTTCTCTATGTATGGGAAGATTCAGAGTCTGGGCTCATTAAATCATGGCTTTGATATGCACCTTAAATATCTAGGGCCAGTATCCTGGTTTTTTTCCATCCTGAATCCCCTCAGGGTGCACAGTGGGGGCGAGTGCAGTGGCTGATGGATTGTTGACCACAACTTCCTTTGTTTACTGATACAGCAGATGACAACTTTCTTTGTCCAAAATAATCAGAGATCTCTGACTATAGATTGAATAGCAGATGATATTAAGGAGCTACTGTAACTTTTGTTAGGTGAGTAATGGCCTGGGGGTTATGTGGGGGAAAAAAGTCCACATCAGTTGGTTTGTATGCTAAAGTATTTGTGGGTAAAATGACATGGTATCCAAGATTTGTTTTAAGATATTCTAACTAGAACAAAGCAAGTGAGAAGAGATAGGTGAAACAACACTGGCAAATGGTTGGTAATTATTGAGACTGGGTGATGAGGGCATTTGTAGGTTCATTATAACATTTTCTCTACTTTCCTCTACTTTCCTGTATGTTTGAAATTTTCTATAATAAAAACTTAAAAAAATAAATCCTCTCCCACTACAGGGAACAGCCTTTGAGTACATGACATGAGCCATGCATTGTTCGCATTGCAAAAGATCATGCTTTGTTTCAGCAAGTCCACCTCTGAGAAGATTCGTGCTTCTGGGCTTCCCTCTCCCCACTCACAGGAACTGTCACATTCCTGCCAAGCCAGGATTTGAACTGGATATGGGATCTATGAGACAAGCTCTTTTTGGCTGGCATGTTCACAATGAGCTTCACCTCCGTTTTCTTAGAACTCCAGACTTCCCAGGAGCCCTAAGTTGAGTGAGGGTCCAAAGACTGCCAGTGATTATCGGGCCAAGTTGGGCTGGAGTCTGAAAAAAACGATCCTGAAGGTTCAACTAAGTGGTCTGACCTCAGGGCTCTGTGGAAACACAAATGGATCCTGACAGAGAGAGTGCCACTCAGTGACAGCCTCTCAGCTGTCCTCGCAAGAGTGCATCAAACAGTATGGAACAGGGTGGCACAGGGGAAATATATGAGGTGTGGAGCCAAATCAATGTACATTTGAATCCCAGGTCTTCCATCTTCTAGCTGTGACAATCGGAAGAACTTACTTCAGTCTCAGTTTCCTCATCCTTATACTTTTAAGATAAACCAATTTTATAATACTTAAAAAGCACTCAGTCCATGTGTGGCACATAAGTGCTTGTTATATATTAATTACTGCTATTATTACAAAATCAGTAATCCACATAGAATGCAATTACTGTATCAAACATTATCTGACTTCACCAGTCCCTCAAGTCATCACCAACCCTGACAATTCCTCACTCCCACTCCTCAATCTGCTTACTACAACTGTCAACTGCTGCACACTGACCTCACCCCAGCAGCCATCACTCACACATCAGAATCACTGGTTCCCTTGTCCTGCTTCCCACAGGCCGCAACTGAGGCAGAAGATAGATGGGTTCCAGGCTAGACATTTACAACCATCCTCTGTTTATATTTCTTGAGGCAAGAAATAGATGGGCTCCAGGTTAGACATTTACAGCCAGCTTCCTGTTTACACTTCCAGATAGAAAGAACACAGGAACAGGGTAAACAGCTGCACTTTGCCTCCAGTGGACACTTTAAGATAACAGTAATGGCAGGGGCAGACAGGAGCTGAGTCCTGCCCAGATAAACGATAAAGAGACCACATATTTCTCATGTTTGAGGTCAAGGAGACCTCCCCAACTACACGTGCAAAAAAGGGAGGGGGTGCCACCCCATAATAGGTGGTGTCAACCTTCCCACAGGCTTCTGCACTGGAATCCATCTTGGCAAAAAGATGTGCATACATGTGAGGGAGGGACCTAGGATAGGTCAGGTGTGGAAAAAGAAGTGAGATAACTGGTTAAAGATAAGCAAAGACCCAGATGAAATGCCTTATATAAATGATTTAACCACCTCCTTACTTCACTCCTCCTCATTAGGGAGGATGCCCGTACTCTTTCTCTCCGGGTGTGTATCTCTGCCTTGCTTCTGTCTTAACTACACAAACTGTTTCTCTATGTCTCTCCCACATGTTGTGCTGTGTCTCTAATAATAAACTTTGTACCTGTTTTTACGGTTTCTGCCTCCTTGAAACATTCTTGCTTTCAAATGGGGCAAGAGCCAGGGAAACTTTGCCCTTGCTGGTCTAGGGGCTAGGATTTTTGGTTTTCAGCCAGGCTACCCAGGTCCAATTCTTGGGCATGGAACTAAGATCTCGCTTCAAGCCACCACTCACTGCTCTCTCCACGAGATCACAATCACTCATTCTACAGTCCCTGATCACAGAACCTCCAACATCTCTACCTCATGGTCCTGGTTCTACATCAATCATGCCCTGAAAAGGAAAAACTCCTCCTGTGTATTTTTCCTCTATTCTCAACACTTCTGGCCACCAAATGTGTGTGTGTGTGTGTGTGTGTGTGTGTGTGTTGTGTGTGTTGGGAGGAGGGGGCCGCAAACCAAGCAATTCTACAACACCAGCTGGGTGTCCTACAATTTAACTCAGTTCTGACACCATCTACTTAAGAGTTAGCACTAGATCACACAGGTTAAGGGCTTAGTCCTATGAGACTGTCCCCACCCCAACTTCAGGTGCCAATCACAAGTTCAGGTTGTTACTTGTGCTCTGACCAACCGGTTATAATCAGAGGTTCCCACGACCTCCTCCTCAGTCTCCATTAATTTGCTAGAGCAGCTCATAGAACTCAAGAAAATATTTTACTTATTAGATTACCAATTTATTATAAAAGAATATAACTCAGAAACAGCCAGGTAGAATAGAAGAGATGGTTATGGCAAGATATGTCGGAAGCAGTGCATCTCTCTCCCAGAATCTCAACATGTTCAATCCAGAAACTCTCCAAACCCCACACTTTTGGGTTTTTATGGAGGCTTCACAATGTACAAATGATTGATTAAATAACTGGCCATTGGCAACTGATTCAACCTCCAGCCAGAGAGTGGGTTTCAAGTTCTAAAACGCTAATAATTTGCTTGGTTCCCCTGGCAACCAGCCCCCATCCAGCAATTCACTAGGGCCTTTCCAAACATCACTTCAGGTGTGCTTGAAAGGAATGTTTTATAGCAAAAAACCCCCACTAATTTCACCCTATCCCTTTGATGCTATTTCAAGAGACAGGAACAAAAGAAGCCCCTATAGCCCTTATCACTTAGGAAATAATAAAGGTGTTAGGAGCTATGTGCTGGGAACTGTGGATGAAACCCAAAATATATATTTCTTATTATATCACAATACCACATGTACCAATAACTGGCCTCCACACTGTTATCACTACTGTCGACTGAAAAAAAAATGCACAGCCTAAAAGGTGAGGATTTTATTCAGCAGACTCACTGAGGACTTAAGCCCAGGGTACAGCCCCTCAGATAGCTCTGAGGGACTGTTCCAAAGAGGTAAGGGAGGAGCCAGAATATATATGAGTTTTTGCAAAACAAAACAAAACCAAAACCATCTAATTGGAACATCAAAAGATTACTGTCAATTAAAGAAAATCCAGACATCTCAAGTTAATAAATTTAGCACTTTCCTATATATGGGAGATGCAAGAGTGTGGGCTCACTGAAATCATTCCTTTGACATGCATCTAACTATCTAGGGCCAATATCCTGCTTTTCCCCATTCTGGATTCCCCTCAGGATGCACAGTTGGGGGTGGCTGCAGTGGCTGATGGCTTGATAGCCACAACATACTTTGTTTACTGAAATGGCAGGCAGTGTTCTTTGTCCACACTACCCACAATGCATCTCCATCAGTGATCCCAAGACTCCAATTCCAGACATACCTGCACCTGTGATGGACTCTGAGAAATCACCCAAGGACTCCTACCACTATCCACACCACTCACTAGGCCTACACCATTAGCCTTTCCAACAAATTTACACACAAACACGCACACCAGTTGGAGCTCAATCAGTGAACAAATCTAGGAATATTTTTGAATTTTAAAGGTAAACTTTAAAATCTAAAACACATCTAAATCATGTGTGAAAGAACAGATTATTTACAGAAAAAGAATTAAGAAAATCAAGATGCCCCATCTGCAGTAATGAAAGCTAACTGACATCAGAAGTAGCATCTAAAGGACCACTTCTGTTAGGGCCAAAGACATTTTCAGAAATAAAAGCACTTGAAGAATATCTCTTATCATTACCTGAGGAAAATACCCACAAAAAGTATTCCAAACAAATGTAAAATAAGTCAGATGAGAAACAGCAAATGGAAAAATTGTTCAGCAATAATTTTTGCAAGAGATATATAATTATTTAAAAAGATGATTATGTGATAAGGAGGCCATTAAACAGAAAATTAATAATACTATCCTATGACAAAACATTTTAAACTATCTCAGGAAAAAAACAGGAGTTATCTGGGGTGTAGAATGGAAACAATGAACAGAAATTTCATCAATCTAATAAAAGTATGAAAAAGGAAAAGAAAATGAGTTAAAATAAATAGTAAACATTAAAACAGAAGGTATAAAAATCAGGTAAATCATTATTACACTAAACTGAAAAGGTAAAATTATCCTATTGACAAACAAAGACTAGGTTATAGGTTGGATTTGAGAAAACTAAAATGTATCTATTATAAGTAGTTAACCTAAACAATGAGACAAATAGAAATATAAAATAAAGACCTGGGCAAAGATAAATCATCCAAATGAAATGAAAGTGAAAACAAGGATAGCAATATAAATACCAAAGTGAAATTCAAAATTGAAATTGCTTTGTGTTGAAAAGAGGGATCCTGTAATAATAGCATCCAATAAATGAAAAAAATGATACAAAATGCATTAACCATTAGGTTTATGTGTGTCTCTCCCCCAAACACACACAAATAAATCTAGCAAAAAAGCATATAGAACTACAAAGTGAATTATTAGTGAGAGATTATTTTTATATCTTTTTCAGAATATGATGAATCAAGTAGACCAAAAATAGGAAAGAAAAAAACTTGAAAAATACTAACAGGCTATATTTAATATACATTAAGAGAAGTTTATACCACACAAACAGAAAATATACTTTCTCCTATAGCCATTGAACAAAGTTCAATGTAACTTGTGTAACCTGTCTTCAAGGAAAATCTTGACAAATTTTTAAAATTTGAGACTTTGTAGTCTACAGTTTATGACAATATAATAAAATTTTAAATAAACAAAACATATCAATAATTTGGGAATGAAGAAACTCCAATAACTCAGGATCAAAGTGGAACATCAAACTGAACTTATACATTTCAAAGATAAAGATGTATATAAAAGAAACTTTATACCCCTAAACGTATCCAGTATAAAACTGGGAAAATAAGGGAAAGAATGGCAATTTACATAAAATGGAGATAAAAGAGAAACTATCTAAAAATAAAAAGATAAAATTAATATAAAAACAGAAGAGAGTATAAACACAATCGGTACTTCAAAATGACCAATAAAGTAAACCTTGAGATGATTGATAATAAAAAAGGGAAAGAAAAATGATACATAAATATTAGGAATGACACAGTAGCTACTAATCTGGATATGGAAGGGATCAAAAAGTCTCTAGCAAAGTGTACCATGATAACGATAAAGAAAATTTTCACATACAGAGGTATGGGGAAGTCATTCTGGCTTATACATGGTTCTGCCTGAACTTGTGTGAACACACACAGCACATCCGCTTTAACCATTAAAGTAAAGAAGTCTGTTTCGAAGATAAAAATAAATAACTCCCTTCCCGTGGCATCCCCTTCCTAGACACCAAGATCCTGCTCTCTCACTTTATATGTACTAAATCTGGTGCTCTTAAAACCTTGAAGGAATATATCCCTGTCATGTTTGATGTATGATTTTTGTTCTGATAAGGTATAAGACTATGCTAAAAATCATGCTTCAACCCAGAGATTCCTCAGAGCCTTCTGAGACGCTATCTCCTGCGCTACAGTCCTCAGTTTGGCTCAAATAAAACTCTTTTCTACTCCTGTTATGATTATTTATTGATTATTTCCATCGACAACTTTTAAAATATCAGAAATAGAAACAAACCAGTAATTAGAAAAAAGAGGAAATCAATGAAGATCTAGCATCCTTCCCCCTCAGAGCCTTCATTACTCAGGCCCCACAGTTATCCTCCCCACCCCCCACAGACTGCGGGAAGCCGTCCACAGATCCAACATCAAAGATCCCACAGACCCCATCACTCCGCCTGGGAATCCACCATCGTAGACCCCATCACTCCCACCCCATGTCTCCGCGGATCCACCATTAAAGACGCCACTATCAATCCGCCGGGAAGCCACCATCAAGACCACACCGACCGCTATTATTCCATCCACTGACCGCCTCCATCACTGACCCGATTGTTCTTCACGGACATCAGAGACACCTCTTCACTCAGCCCTCGGAAACTCCCTGCACTCACCAGCCCCTCACCCTCGCTCTTTCAAGACAGTGGTCATTTAATCACTGGAACGACAACAGCACCCACTTCCTTTTTCTGGATCCCTCCCTGTCCCTGCGGAATTCCTTAGGCGCCTCCTGGGTGTGCGCATGCTCAGTAGCGGCTTCTTTGCCAAAACTTGCCAGTATCCAGCATGGCGCTCTGCTGAACCCCGCCCCTCTCTAAATGTCTTAAATTTGAAGTCATTATGGCGGCGCCCCTGTAGTCACTCAGGCCTGTGGGCGGCCATGTTGAAGTGACGTAGACTTGTGTGTAGTTAAGAGTTGTCAGGAGGAAAGGTGGACCAGAGGTATGTATCCTGGAATTAAGCCAGGAACAACCCAGAGCTCTGGGTGACCAGAGTCGGTCACCCCAAGTAGCCCCAGGCCTTTCCCCTACTCCTGTGGCTTCAAACACCATCAAACAATAATATCTAATCAGCAATTATTAAACACTCCGCCCCCAAACAGTAGAATAAACATTCTATGCAAGCACCTATGGAGCATTTACCAAGGGATACCATAAGCTGGGCTGTAAAACAAATCTTATCGAATTTAATAGAACTGAAATCTTAGACAGTATTGATGGAAATAATAAGTAAACAATCTAAGATAGGAATATAAAAGAGTTTTATTTGAGCCAAACTGAGAACTGTAGCCCAGGAGACAGCTTCTCAGATAGCTCTGAGGAACCACTCCCCTGAAGCATGGTTTTTAGCATAAGCTTAAACCTTATCAGAACAAAGAGCATACATCAAACATGACAGGGGTATATTCCTTCAAGCTTTCAAAAGAGACAGATTTATTACATATACAGCGAGACAGCAGGACCCTGGTGTCTGGAAAGGGAACTTTATCTTTGAGGGAGTGTTAACATTGGAAGCTATAGGAAGGGAGTTATTTATCCTTACCTTTGAAACAGACATTCTTTACCTTAATGGTTAAAGCAGATACACTGTGTGTACTTGACAGGCCATGAGTCAGGCTGCTTTAGTTCACCCAAAGTTCAGGCTGAACCATGTATAAGCCAAAATGACTTCTCCATACCTCAGTATGTGAAAATTTTCTCCATCAAGAGTATGTTCTCTGGACACAATAGAATCAAACAAGAAACCAGTAACAGAAAGACAATGGGAAATTAACACTTGTAAATTAAACAACACAATTCTAAATAATCCGTGGGTCAAAAGAGAAGACTCAAGGAAATTTTTTTTTTTTTTTTTTTTCCCGTATGCGGGCCTCTCACTGTTGTGGCCTCTCCCGTTGCGGAGCACAGGCTCTGGACGTGCAGGCCCAGCGGCCATGGCTCACGGGCCCAGCCGCTCCGCTGCATGTGGGATCCTCCTGGACCGGGGCAAGAGCCCATGTCCCCTGCATCGGCAGGCGGACCCTCAACCACTGCACCACCAGGGAAGCCCTCAAGGAAATTTTTTTAATACATTGAAATGAATGAAAGTGGAAACGAAATGTATCAAAATTTGTAGTTGACAAGTAAAGTAGTGGTGAGAGGAATTTTATACTGCTAAATGTTTACATTAGAAAAGAAGAAAATTCTCGAATCGATAACCTAAGTTCCCACGTTAATAAACTAGAAGAGGAAGAGCAAAAAAAAAGGTCATGAAAAACTTAGGGGCAGGATGGGAATAAAGACACAGACTTACTAGAGAATGGACTTGAAGACACGGGGAAGGGACAAAGTGAGAGAGTGGCATGGACATATATACAGTACCAAATGTAAAATCGATAGCTAGTGGGAAGCAGCTACATAGCACAGGGAGATCAGCTTGGTGCTTTGTGACCACCTAGAGGGGTGGGATAAGGAGGGTGAGAGGGAGATGCAAGAGGGAGGGGATATGGGGATACATGTATATGTATAGCTGATTCACTTCGTTATAAAGCAGAAACTAACACACCATTGTGAAGCAATTATACTCCAATAAAGACGTTAAAATAAAAGAGGATACCCAAAACCATTCTACACACATAAATTTGACAACTTAGAAAAATACACCAATTGCTCATAAAAGCACAAACTCCAACAACTTTCACAGCAAGAAATAAATATGTTGAGTAGCTCTATAATTGAAGTCAAAATTTAAACATCTGAAAATGAAATCTTCAGGCCCAGATGTTGGAGATTGGAGATTTCTAACAAACATTTAAAGATTAACACAAATTCTATACAATCTCTTTCAGAATAAACAATTGAAAGGAACACAGTCCAACTAACTTCATGAGGCCAGTATTGCCCTGATACCAACATGAAGGACAGTACCAAAAAAAAAAAAAAAAAAGAATACAGATCAATATACTTCATGAATGTTGATAAGGAAAAAATCCTTAACAAAGTATTAGCAAATAGAATTTTTAAATATATTAAAAATAAAATTCAACTGAGTAAATTTTAAAGATCTTATTGGCTTTATTCAACGATTCATGAGCCTGGCAGCATCCAACGTAGCAGATAGAAAGGAGCTCTGAGAAGCTGTGCAAAATGAAATTTTTTTATGGGCAGAAGAGAGCAGGAACAAGGAAGTTATTTCTATCAGGCAGAAAACAGATTGGTTATTGCAAGATTACTTTCCTTTAGGGAATGACAGGGGTCTATCAGGCAGATTACCTAACAAGTGCTGATCAGGTGATTCTGTATTGACTGGTTTAAGATTTTATTTCTTGGAGAGCTGAAACTGTAATTAAGGTATGTGTCGGTTTGGTGACATGAGGTTTAGCATAAGTGACTCCATTTGGGGCCTGTTATTATGTTTTTAACAAATATATAAAAATAATCATACACTATTACCAAGTGGTGTTTATTAAGTCATGGAATAAATTAAACCAATGTAATCAATCATTGTAATCCATCATATTAACAGGATAAAATTAAAGATATTACATGATCTTATCAATTGATGCAGAAAAGGCATTTGACAAAATTGAACAGTCATTTCTTGTTTTCTTTTAACTGTCAGGAATTAAGAGTAGAGGTGAACTTCCTAACTTCATAAGTTAGGGGGGGAAACTATAGCTAATATCAAATTAAATTATGAAAGACTGAATGCTTTCTCCCTAAGTTTGGGAACAAGGCAAATATGTTTGTTCTCACCACTCTAATCCTACCTAGCCCTGGAAGACCCAGCCAGCTCAATAAAATAATTTTGAGACAAAATAAAGTGGAAATCATTCTACTCATTTTTTAGACTTATTATATAGCTACAGTATCAAGACAGTTTGATATTAGCAAAGAGACAGACAGTTCAAAGAAAAAGAATTGGGAACCCAGAAATAGTACACAAGTACAGCCAACTTATTTTTGACAAAGGTGCAAAAGCAATTCAATGGCAGTATAGTCTTTCCAACTGTAACAGAGGAAGAACAGAACTAACACCATGTTGGAACAGCCTCCCTCATTTTTTAGCTTATACTCTATTACTCTAGTCCTGCGCATAAAGAGTTAAATATTAGAGAAATATTGCTTGTGCCCAAATAGCTCATTAAGTTTCTCCTGAGGAAAGTTTCCATCCCCTGGTCCCGAGCTAGTTATGGCTACTACTTGTAGATAAGTTTGCTTTCAGCCCAGAAATCTTGCTAATAAGCAGAGATAAGAATGGTAGAGTAAAACTAACTACTAACAATTTTAAGTTTTTACAGGGGGCTTGTGATCCAGCCTACATGAGCAAGCAGAAGGACAAAGAAATGTTATGCTTCCCTTGAAGGCCAGGTGGCTCCAAGAAGTCTGCACTCCACTTTTACCCTTTAATCTTGAATCCTCCTGCTTCCCCTTTCCCTTAACATAAAAGAAGCCTGAATTCTATTCCAAGTTAAGATGGTTCTTTAGGACATTAGCCAGCCATCTTCTCAATTTTCTGACTTTCCAAATAAAGTCACTATTCCTTGCCCCAATAACTTTTCTCTCGACATATTGGCCTATTGTGGACAAGCAGTACAAGCTTAGACTCGGTAACACAACAAATGGTTTGGAAGCTGTGATATTGTGATTTATAAAAAGAAATATATATATTTGGTCTTTGTCCCCCCACTCCTGGCACAAAGCTACTAAAACATTTGGAATTTCCTGCGTGATAAGAAAGAAAAAGTTGTCTTTTGTTATGTTAATGAGGTGACTCTGGGAAATCACCTAAGGATGGGGGCTAGTTATCAGGGGAGCTAACCAGGGGCCCCTGACCTCCTACCTAACTTTCAGTCTCACCCCACTGACCTCCAGGGAGGGGAGAGAGCCTGAATCAAGCACCAGTGGCCAACAATTTAATCAATCATGTCTATGAAATGACACCTCCGTAAAAATCCAAAAGTTCAGAGAGTTTCTGAATTGGTGAACACATGGAGATTTGGGAAGAGTGACGCTCTCAGAGAAGACATGGAAGTGCAGTGCCTATTCCCCATACCTTTCCCTTTTATAATAAACTGGTAATCTAGTAAGTAAAATGTCTCTCTGAGTTCTGTGATCCACTCTAGCAAATTAATGGAAACCAAGGAGGAAATCACAGGAACCTCTGATTTATAGCCAGTTGGTCAAAAGTACATGTAACAAAACCTTACTTACCATTGGGATCTAAAGTCTGGGAGGGAGTAGGGGGGCAGCAAAGGGGGGAGCATTTAACCTGTGAAATCCACTACTATCTCCAGGTAGAGAGAAATGTACACTTTAAACTTACACAATGTTATATATCAATTATTTCTTACAAGGGGTTAATATCCAAAATATATAAAGAACTCATACAACTCAATAGCAAAAAGACATAATTCAATTAAATAATGGGAAAAGGATCTGTATAGACCTTCATATGTATATATAATGGAAAATTATTAAGCCATAAAAAGAAGGAAACCCTGCCATTTGCAACATCATGGATGGACCTTGAGGGCATTATGCTAAGTGAAATAAGTCAAACAGAGAAAGACAAATACTGTATGATTTCACTTATATTTGAAAATTTTAAAAAGAAAGAAGGAAAAAATTGAACTCAGACAAATTGGTGGTTGCCAGCCATGGGGGTGGGGGTGGTTGAATGAGGTGAAGGGAGTCAAAAGGTACAAACTTCTGGGACTTCCCTCATGGCACAGTGGTTAAGAATCTGCCTGCCGATGCAGGGGACATGGGTTTGAGCCCTGGTCCAGGAAGATCTCACATGCCACGGAGCAACAAAGCCCGTGCGCCACAGCTACTGAGCCTGCACTCTAGAGTCCGCGAGCCACAACTACTGAGCCCGTGTGCCACAACTACTGATGCCCACACACCTAGAGCCCGTGCTCCACAACAAGAGAAGTCACCGCAATGAGAAGCCCCTGTACCGCCATGAAGAGTAGCCCCTGCTAGCCACAACTACAGAAAGCCCGTGAACAGCCAACAAAGACCCAATGCAGCCATAAATAGATACATACATACGTACATTTATTTTTAAAAAAGGTACAAACTTCCAATTATAAAATAAATGAGTCCTGGGGACATAATGTACAGTACGGTGAAAATAGTTAATAATAGTGTACTGTATATTTGAGAGTTGCTGAGGGTAGATCTTAAAAGTTCTCATCACAAGAAAAACATTGTTACTGTGTGGTAATGGATATAATTAGACTTATAATAATGATCATTTTGTTATATATATATGTACGTATGTATACATATATATCAAATCATTATGTTGTACACCTGAAACTGATACGTTGTATGTCCATTATATCACAATAAAAAACTGTAATTGTGTGAGATGATGGATGTATTAACTAATCTTTTGTGGTAATCATTTTCTAATATATATGTGTATCAAATCATTACACGGTACAGCTAAAGTTTACATAATGTTATATATTAATTATTTCTAAATAAACTGTGGATTCAAACTAAACAAAAAATATTTTAAGACACAAATAGATCAAATTAAAGTAATAGAGAAAGATATAGCATGCTAACATTAGTCAAAATAAAGCTAGAGGTTTTGCACAGCAAAGGAAATCATCAAAAAAATGAAAAGAGGGGACTTCCCTGGTGGTCCAGCAGTTAAGATTTTGCCTTCCAGTGCTGGGGTGCAGGTTCGATCTCTGGTCGGGGAGCTAAGATCTCACATGCCTCATGACCAAAACACCAAAACATAAAACAGAAGCAATATTTTAACAAATTCAATAAAAACTTTAAAAATGGTCCACATAAAAAAATCTTTTTTAAAAAATTAAAAGACAACCTACTGAATAGGTGAATATATTTGCAAATGATATTGCTGATAAGGGGTTAATATCTAAAATATATAAAACTCACTATCAAAAAAACAAACAAACAACCCAATCTAAAAATGGGCAGAGGGAAATTCCCTGGTGGTCCAGTGGTTAGGACTTGGTGCTTTCACTGCTTTGGGCCAGGGTCCAGTCCCTGGTTGGGGAACTATGATCATGCAAGCCATGTGGCATGGCCAAAAAATAAAAGGGAGGAGGGGGCAGAAGATCTGAATAGACATTTTTCCAAAGAAGACTTACAGATGGCTGACAGGCACAGGAAAAGATGCTCAACATCACTAATCGTCAGAGAAATACAAATCAAAATCGCAATAAAATAGCACCTCACACCTGTCAGAATGGCTACGATCAAAAAGAACACAAATAACAAATGTTGGCAAAGATATGGAGAAAAAAGGAACACTTGTACACTGTTGGTAGGAATGTAAATTGGGGCAGCCACTGAGGAAAACAGTATGGAGGTTCCTCAAAAAACTAAAAATAAAACTACCATATGGGGCTTCCCTGGTGGCACAGTGGTTAAGAATCTGCCTGCCAATGCAGGGGATGCAGGTTCAAGCCCTGGTCCAGGAAGATCCCATGTGCCACAGCGCAAGTAAGACAATGTGCCACTACTACTGAGCCTGTGCTCTAGAGCCCACAAGCCACAACTACTGAGCCCATGCACCACAACTACTGAAGCCCACGCACCTAGAGCCCCTGCTCTGCAATGAAGAGTAGCCCCTGCTCACCACAATTAGAGAAAGCCCATGCCCAGCAATGAAGACCAAACACAGCCAAAAATAAATAAATAAAATAAATAAATTTATTTTTTAAAAAAAGCTACCATATGATCCAGCGATTCTACTTCTGAGTACAAATCTGAAGAAAACAAAAAAACTTAATTCAAAAAGATACATGTACCCCAATGTTCATAGCAGCATTATTTACAATAGCCAAGATATGGATGCAACCTAAGTGTCCATCAATAGATTGAATGGATAAAGAAGACGTATGAATATCTATATATTCACACAGACACATATACATACAATGGAATACTACTCAGCCATAAAAAAGAATGAAATCTTGCCCTTTGTAACAACATGGATGGGCCTTGAGGGTATTATGCTAAGTGAAATAAATCAGACAAAGACAAATACTGTATGATTTCACTTATATGTGGAATCTGAAACAAATGAACAACAACAACAAAACAAACCAGAGAGACTCATAGATACAGAGAACAAACAGACGGTTGCCAGAGGAGAGGAGGATGGGGGGTTGAGTGAAATAGGTGAAGGAGATTAAGAGGTACAAACTTCTAGTTACAAAATAATTGAGTCATGGGAATGAAATGTACAGCTTTGGGAATATAGTCAATAATATTGTAATAAATTTGTATGGTCACCGATGGTAGCTAGACTTACTGTGGTGATCATTTTGTAATGTACAGAAATATTGAATCACTGAGGTGTGTACCTGGAACTAATACAGTGCTGTAGGTCAATTATACTTCAATTTTTTAAAAGGATATATAATCACAGTATTCTAAAAGGTTCTGCAGTGAGCTATATTTACATTGTTATAATGATGCAAACACTAATTATGATATAATTTAAAGTATGATAAAATTTTTGGATAGAAGGTGAGGAATGACAGGAGGAGGTATTAAATTTTCATCCCATAATATTTATAAATTTAAAGATTGCTTTTTTCTTTTCTATTTATGTATCTATGTGAGATGATAGATGTTAACTAAACCTTATTGTGGTAATCATTTCACAATATATATAAATCAAACCACCATACTGTACACCTTAAACTTACTTATACAGTGATGTGTGTCAATTATTTCTCAATGAAACTGGAAAAAAAACTGGTAGAACTGAAAAGAGAAGAAGTCAAATTCACTGTTACTATTGGAGACTTCAGTATTCCTCTATCACTAATTGAAAGATCCTATAGGCATAAAATCAGTAATGATATATTTGAACTCACCAGCACCATCAATCCACTGGACATAATAGACATTTATAAAAAATTCATCAAACAACAGCAGAATACACGTTGAACTCAAGCTCACATGGAACATTCACCAAGATAGATCACATTCTAGGCCATTAAACAGGTCTTAACAAATTTACAGGGATACAAATTACATAAAGTATGTTCTCAGACAACAGTGGAATTAAACAAGAAATCAGCAACAAAAAAGGAGCTGAAATATCCCAAAATATTTGGAGACTCTGCAATACACTGCTAAATAACACATGTATCAAAAAAGTCTTAGGAGAAAATTTTAAAATATTCTGACATTTTTCTCAAGTGCTCATGGAACATTCTCCAGGATAGATCATACCTTGGGTCACAAATCAAGCCTTGGTAAATTTAAGAAAATTGAAATCATATCAAGTATCTTTTCTGACCACAATGCTATGAGATTAGATATCAATTAGAGGAAAATATCTGTAAAAAATACAAACACACGGAGGCTAAACAATACACTACTTAATAACCAAGTGATCACAGAAGAAACCAAACAGGAAATCAAAAAATACCTAGAAACAAATGACAATGGAAACATGACAACCCCAAATCTATGGGATGCAGCAAAAGCAGTTCTAGGAGGGAAGTTTATAGCAATACAATCCTACCTTAAGAAACAGGAAACATCTCAAATAAACAACCTAATGCTGCACCTAAAGCAATTAGAGAAAGAAGAACAAAAAACCCCCAAAGTTAGCAGAAGGAAAGAAATCAAGAAGATCAGATGAGAAATAAATGAATAAGAAATGAAGGAAACGATAGCAAAGATCAATAAAAGTAAAAGCTGGTTCTTTGAGAAAAAAACAAAATTGATAAACCATTAGCCAGACTCATCAAGAAAAAAAGGGAGAAGACTCAAATCAATAGAATTAGAAATGAAAAAGGAGAAGTAACAACTGACACTGCAGAACTACAAAAGATAATGAGAGATTACTACAAGCAACTCTATGCCAAAAAAATGGACAGCCTCGAAGAAATGGACAAATTCTTAGAAATGCACAACTTGCCAAGACTGAATCAGGAAGAAATAGAAAATATGAACAGACCAATCACAAGCACTGAAATTGAAACTGTGATTTAAAATCTTCCAACAAACAAAAGCCCAAGTCCAGATGGCTTCACAGGCGAATTCTATCAAACATTTAGAGAAGAGCTAACACCTATCCTTCTCAAACTCTTCCAAAATATAGCAGAGGGAGGAACACTCGCAAACTCATTCTACGAGGCAACCTTCACCCTGATACCAAAACCAAGATGTCACAAAGAAAGAAAACTACAGGCCAATATCACTGATGAGCATAGATGCAAAAATCCTCAACAAAATACTACCAAACAGAATCCAACAGCACATTAAAAGGATCACACACCATGATCAAGTGGGGTTTATTCCAGGAATGCAAGGATTGTTCAATATATGCAAATCAATCAACGTGATACATCATATTAACAAATTGAAGGAGAAAAACCATATGATCATTTAAATAGATGCAGAGAAATCTTTCGACAAAATTCAACACTCATTTATGATAAAAACCAGGCAGAAAGTAGGCATAGAGGGAACTTTCCTCAACATAATAAAGGCCATATATGACAAACCCACAACCAACATCATCCCCAAAAAACTGAAAGCATTTCCACTAATATCAGGAACAAGACAAGATTGCCCACTCTCACCACTCTTATTCAACAGAGTTTTGGAAGTTTTAGCCACAGCAATCAGAGAAGAAAAAAGAAAATAAAAGGAATCCAAATCGGAAAAGAAGAAGTAAAACTGTCACTGTTTGCAGATGACATGATACTCTACATAGAGAACCCTAAAGATGCTACCAGAAAACTACTAGAGCTAATCAATGAATTTGGTAAAGTAGCAGGTTACAAAATTAATGCACAGTAATCTCTGGCATTCCTATACACTAATGATGAAAAATCTGAAAGTGAAATCAAGAAAACACTCCCATTTACCATTGCAACAAAAAGAATAAAATATCTAGGAATAAACCTACCTAAGGAGACAAAAGACCTGTATGCACAAAATTATAAGACACTGATGAAAGAAATTAAAGATGACACAGATAGATGGAAAGATATACCATGTTCTTGGATTGGAAGAATCAACATTGTGAAAATGACTCTACTACCCAAAGCAATCTACAGATTCAATGCAATCCCTATCAAACTACCACTGGCATTTTCCCCAGAACTAGAACAAAAATTTCACAATTTGTATGGAAACATAAAAGACCCTGAATAGCCAAATCAATCTTGAGAACGAAAAATGGAGCTGGAGGAATCAGGCTCCCTGACTTCAGACTATACTACAAAGCTACAGTAATCAAGACAGTATGGTGCTGGCACAAAAACAGAAAGGTAGATCAATGGAACAGGATAGAAAGCCCAGAGATAAACCCACGCACATATGGTCACCTTATCTTTGATAAAGGAGGCAAGAATATACAGTAGAGAAAAGACACCCTCTTCAAAAAGTGGTGCTGGGAAAACTGGAGAGGTACATGTAAAAGTATGAGATTAGATCACTCCCTAAAACCATACACAAAAATAAGCTCAAAATTGATTAAAGACCGAAATGTAAGGCCAGAAACTATCAAACTCTTAGAGGAAGACATAGGCAGAACACTCTATGACATAAATCACAGCAAGACCCTTTTTGACCCACATCCTAGAGAAATGGAAATAAAAACAAAAATAAATAAATGGGACCTAATGAAACTTAAAATCTTTTGCATAGCAAAGGAAACCATAAACAAGACCGAAAGACAACCCTCAGAATGGGAGAAAGTATTTGCAAATGAAGCAACTGACAAAGGATTCATCTCCAAAATTTACAAGCAGTGCATGCAGCTCAATAACAAAAAAACAAACAACCCAATCCAAAAATGGGCAGAAGACCTAAATAGACATTTCTCCAAAGAAGATATACAGACTGCCAACAAACACATGAAAGACTGCTCAACATCATTAATCATTAGAGAAATGCAAATTAAAACTACAATGAGATATCATCTCACACTGGTCAGAATGGCCATCATCAAAAAATCTACAAACAATAAATGCTGGAGAGGTTGTGGAGAAAAGGGAACCCTCATACACTGTTGGTGAGAATGTAAATTGCTACAGCCACTATGGAGAACAGTATGGAGGTTCCTTAAAAAACTCAAAATAGAACTATCATGCAACACAGAAATCCCACTACCGACATATACCCTGAGAAAAGCATAATTCAAAAAGAGTCATGTACCAAAGTGTTCATTGCAGCTCTATTTACAATAGTCAGGACATGGAAGCAACCTAAGTGTCCGTCATCGGATGAATCGATAAAGAAGATGTGGCACATACATACAATGGAATATTACTCAGCCATTAAAAAGAATGAAATCATGCCATTTGCAGCAACATGAATGGACCTGGAGATTATCATACTAAGGGAAATAAGTTAGACAGAGAAAGATAAATATCATATGATATAGGTTATATGCAAAAATCAAAAAAATGAATACAGATGAACTTATTTACAAAATAGAAACAGTCTCACAGACTTAGAGAATTAACTTATGGTTACCAGGAGGGAAGGAGGAGGGGGAGGGATAGATTGGGAGTATGGGGTTGACATGTACATACTGCTATATTTAAAGTAGATAACAAACAAGAACCTACTGTAAAAATAAATAATTAATAAAGTTAAAAAAAAATAAACTTCCACCTTAGGAAGTTAAAGAAAAAGGGCAAGCTAAAACTAAAGCAAGCAGAAGAAAAGAAATAAAAATTAGAGCAAAAATAAATAAAATTGAAAACAGGATATTAATAGAGAAACTGAACAAAACCAAAAGCTTGTTTTTTGAAAACATCAATGGAATTGATAAGTCTCTAGCTAAGCTAACTAAGAAAAAGAGAGAGAGGACAAAATTACTAGTATCAGAAATGAAAGAGAGAACATCACTACTGATCCCATGCATATTAAAAGGACAAAAAAGGAATTTTGTAGCAGAATGTAAATTTCTGAGCAGTTTCAATTTCCAAGCAAAATTGAGAGAAAGCTACAGAGATTTCTCATATACTGCCTGTCCCTATACCTGCATAACCTCTGCCATCATCAATATCCTCCACCAGAATTGTACATTTGTTATAACTGAGCAACCTAGGTTGACACAACATAATCACTTAAATCCATAGCTTACATTAAAGTTCACTCTTGGTGTTGTCCATTATATAAGTTTGGAAGATGTATAAATACATGTACCCATCATTATGATATCCTCTGTGAAAATTCTCTGTGCTCTGCCTATTCACCCATTCCCTTACCGTAACCCCTGGCAACAACTAATCTTTTTCCTGCCTCCATAGTTTTGCCTTTACTAGAATTTCATATAGTTGGAATCATACAGTATATAGCTTTTGGCTTCTTTCACTTAATAATATGCTTTTTAAATCCCTCCACATCTTTTCATAGCTTAATAGCTCATTTCTCTTTAGTACTGAATAATATTCCATTGCCTGGATGTACCACAGTTTATTTATTCATTCACCTACTGAAGAACATCTTGGTTGCTTCCAAGATTTGCCAATTATAAATAAAACTGCTATAAACATCCATGTGAGATTTTTGTCTGGGCATAGATTTTCAAGTCCTTTGGGTTGAAAGGAGCACAAATGCTGTCATATGGTAAAGTGTGTTCAGTTTTGTGAGAAACTGTCAAACTGTCTTCCAAATTGGCTGTACAATTTTGCATTCCCACCAGCAATGAATGAGAATTCCTTTTGCTCCACATCCTCATGAGCATTTGGTGTTTTCAGTGTTCTGGATTTTAGACATTCCAATAGATGTGTAGTAGTATCTCATTGCTGTTTTATTTTGCATTTCCCTGCAGACATATGATGTGGAGCATCTTTTCATATGCTTATTTAACATCTGTATATCTTCTTTTTTTTAATCATTGAACTGTACATTTACTTATTTATTTATTTTGTTGCACTGGGCCTTAGTTGTGTCAGGCGGGCTCCTTAGTTGCAGCATGTGGACTCTAGTTACGGCATGCAAACTCTTAGTTGTGGCATGCATGTGGGGTCTAGTTCCATGACCAAGCAGGGATTGAACCCAAGCCACAGCAGTGAAAGCTTGGAATCCTAACCACTAGGCAACCAGGGATCTCCCCCAAATAAAGTTTAGAATCAGTTTGTCAGTATCCACAAAATAACTTGCTGGGATTTTGATTGGGGTTACAATTAATTTATAGAGCAAGCTGGGAAGAATTGACATCCTGACAATACTGAGTCTGAGTCTTCCTATCCATAAACATGAAATGTCCCTCATTTTATTTAGCTCTTCTTTGATTTGATTCATCAGAGTTTTGTAGTTTACCTGGTATAGATCTTATGCATATTCTGTTAGCTTTATATGTAAAGATTTCATTTGGGGGGGTGCTAACATAAATGATACTGTGTTTTTAATTTCAAGTTCCGCTTTTTCATTGATGATATATAGGAAAGTGATTGACTTTTGTATTTTAACCTTGTATTCTGAAACCTTGCTATAATCACATATTAGTTGTAGGAGCTTTTTGGTTGATTCTTTCAGATTTTCTACATGGATTATCATGTCATCTGTGAACAAAGACAGTTTTATTTCTCTTTCCAAATCTGTATAATTTTATTTACTTTTCTTGTCTGATTGCATTAGCTATGATTTCTAGTATGATGTTGCAAAAGAGTGGTGAGAGGAGACATCCTTGCACTGTACTTGATCTTAGTGGTAAAGCTTTGAGTTTCTTATGATTAAATATGATGTTAACATAGGTTTTAAAATAAATATTCTTTATCAACTTGAGAAAGTTCCTCTCTATTCCTAGTTTACTGAGAGTTTTATCATAAGTGGGTGTTGGATTTTGTCAAATTATTTTTCTGTATCTATTAATATAATCATCTGAATTTTTTAGCCCATTGATATGAAGGATTATATGAATTGATTTTCTAGTGTTGAACCAGCCTTACATATTTGAGATAAATCTCACTTAGTCATGGTGTATAATTCTTTTTATACATGTTGGATTTAATTGGCTAATGTTTTGTTGAGGAGTTTTGCATCTATATTTATGGAAGATGTTGTTCTTTAGTTTCCTTTTCTTGTAAAGTTTTTGTCTGGTTTTTGGTATTAGGACAATCCTGATCTCAAAGAAAGAATTAGGAAATATTCCCTCTGCTCTTATCCTCTGTAAGAGACTGTAAATAATTGGTATAATTTCTTCTCAAAATAGTTATTAGAATTTACCAGTGCAACCATCTGGACCTAGTGCTTTTTGATTAAGAAGGTTATTAATTATTGATTCAATTTCTTTAATAGATATAGGCCTATACTTCTTTAATAGATATAGGCCTATACAGAGTGTCTATTTCTGCTTGTGTGAATTTTATCAGCTTGTGTCTTTCAAGAAGACACATGAAGGAAGGGAAATACCCAACTCCAGTTCCCTCAAGCCTTTCTGACCCACCTAAAGTGTAAACAATCTGAGGAGCCCGTGTGAAGGTCACAGCCCAGGAGCACAGACTCACTAAAAGTGAAACCTAATCAGAGGGATATAGAATGAATACCCCCTCACACACATTTACCACCACATCAATAGCATTTTTGTACAAAAAGGGAGATAAAACCAAGGGCACTAGAGGAAATAGCCTCTGATACATTCAGCTACAGTAAACTCTAAACACAGCTTAATTCCTATCCTGAAAAACATAAATCCCCATACTAAACACCTATTCAGTTACTTTTACCCAGTACATCATGTCCAGCTTTCAAAAAAATCACAAGGCATACTATAAAAACGACAACAAAAAAGCAGTTTAAAAAGATAGAACCCAACTGTCAAAACAGACTCAGATATAGCAGAGATGTTGAAAATTTCAGACTAGGAACTTAATACAATTTTGATTAATATACTAAGGGCTCTAATGGAAAAAGTGGACAACATGCAAGAATAGATGGGTGATGTAAGCAGAGAGATATAAACTCTTAAGAAAGAATCAAAAGAAAGCGCTAGATATAAAAAACACTGTAACAGAAATAAAGAATTGCTTTAATAGGCTAATCAATAGAGTGAACTCAGTCAGACAAGAATCAGTAAGGTTGAAGATATGTCAATAGAAACTTTCCAAAATGAAAAGCAAAGATAAAAAGGAATGGAAAAGATAGAACATATTATCCAAGAACCAAGGGACAGTTAAAAATGGTGTGATATCTGATTAATGGGGATAAAAGAAGAAGAAAGAGAGAAAGGAGCTGAAGAAGTAGTATACAGTGAAATTACCTCCAAAAGTAACAAAAATTGAGGGAATTTGTCACCAGAAGACTTGTGTTGCAAGAAATGTTAAAAGAAATTCTTCAGAAAGAATGGAAATTATGTATAGGTCAAAAGCTTGGATCTCATAAAAAAGGAAGAATATTAGAGAAGGAATAAATTAAGGTAAAATAAAATCTTTCATTTTTCTTATTCTTAATTGAGGTAAGAGATAATAATTTGTTCAAAATGATAATAGCAACAAATAATCAGTGACTATAGCCTATGGATAAGTGAAATGAATGACAGCAATGTTGTAAGGGATGGAGGAAGGAATTGGATATATAATACTCCATTATAAGGTAATTGCACTACCTGTGAAGTGGTATTGTGTTATTTCAAAGAGGAGTTGGACTAGTTATAAATGTATTTTGCACACTCAAATCAATCACTTAAGAAGTCTTTAAAAAGAAGTATAATTGACACACTAAGGGAGGAGATAAAATGGAATCATATCAATTGCTCAGTTAAACAAAAGAAGGCTGAAAAAGTAGAAACAAACAAAAAGAAACAAAGAACAAAGGCAACAAATAGAAAGAAAACATATTATTCAACTATATCAATAATCACTTTAAACATCAATGGTTTAAATACACACTGAGTACACATAAAACACAAAAACTGTCAGAGTGGACAAAAAGCAAGATCCAACTATATGTTGTCTACAAGAAACCCACTTTAAATACAAAGACACAGATAGATTAAAAGTAAAATGATGGAGAAAGACACACCATGCTAACACTCACTAATGAAAAGAAAGCTGGAGTAGTTATTTTAATTTGAGACAAAGCAGACTTCAGAGCAAGGAAAATTATCAGGGATAAAGAGAAGCATTACATAATGATAAAGGGGTCAACTCTCCAAGAAGACATAACAACTTATAACACTAATGGATGTAGACAAAATTGTCCCCAAGAAAAGCCAGCTCTATTTAGCAAAAAGCAAGGAAGAAGGCAGTCCAGAAGGACAGAAACATTTTGACCTGTTTTAATCTGGTCAGGCTGCTATAAGAAATACCACAGACTGGGTAGCTTATAAACAACAGAAATTTAATGTTTATGGTGCTGGAGGCTGAAAAGTCCAAGATCAATGTGCCAGCATGTTTGTCTTCTGGTGAGGGCCCTTCCTGGTACATAGCCAGTGCCTTCTTGCTGTGTCCTCACATGGTGGACTGTGTCCTCACGTGGTGGATGAAGCTAGGGATCTCTCTGGGGCCTATTTTATAAGGCACTAATTCCACTAATGATTGTTCCATCATCAAGACCTAAGCAACTCCCAAATGCTCACCTCCTAATATTATCATCTTTGGGGGTTAGAATTTTTCTAACTTCTCTTTATTTTATTTATTTTTTTCTTGAGGTATAGTTGATTTACAATATTATATTAGTTTCAGGTGTACAACATAGTGATTCATAATTTTTATAGATTATTCTCCATTTAAAGTTATTATTAAATATTGCCTATGTTCCCTGTGCTGTACAATACATCCTTGTAGATTATTTATTTTATACATAGTAGTTTGTACCTCTTAATTCCCTACCCCTATCTGGCACATCCCTGCTTCCCTCTCCCCACTTGTAACCACTAATTTGTTCTCTATATGTGTAAGTCTATTTTTTTCTGTTATATTCATTTGTTTCTTTTTCTTGGATTAATTATTTTTTAGGTTTATTTTTAGATTCTACATATAAGTAATAACACACAGTATTTGTCATTACCTGTGACTTATTTCACTAAGCATACATAACACCCTCTAGGTCCATCCCTGTTGTTGCAAATGGCAAAATTCCATTCTTTGGTCTGGCTGGGTAGAATTCCATTGTGTGTATATATACAACATTTTCTTTATCCATTCAACTCTTGATAGGCATTGAGGTTGTATTCATATCTTTGCTATTGCAAATAATGCTGCCATGAATATTGTGGTGCATGTATCTTTTTGAATTAGTGTTTTCATTTTCTTCAGATATATACCCAGGAGTTGAATTTCTAGATCATATGGTAGTTCTACTTTTAGTTTAGTTTAGTTTTGATTTTTAATTTTTTCCCCAACCTTTAGTTTGCCTTTTCACTTTCTTTTTATTTTTTCCTTGTTTTCTCCTTTTTTTTTCCCCACACCACGTGGCATGCAGGTTCTTAGTTCCCTGACCAGGGATTGAACCCAAACCCCCGGCAGTGGAAGCATGGAGTATTAACCACTGAACAACCAGGGAATTCCCTATTTTTAGTTTTTTAAGGAACCTCGATACTGTTTTCCACAGTGGTTGCACCAACGTACATTCCCACCAAGAGTGTACAAGGGTTCCCTTTTCTCCATATCTTCACCAAAATTTGTGTTCTTTTTGATGATAGCCATTCTGACAGGTATGAGGTGATATCTCACTGTGGTTTTGACTTGCATTTTTCTGACGATTAGTGATGTTGAGCATCTTTTCATGTGCTCGTTAGCCATCTGTAAGTCTTCTTTCAAAAAATGTCTATTCAGGTCTTCTGCCCATTTTTTTATTGGGTTGTTTGTTTTTTTGATATTGAGTTGTTTATATTTTTGGATATTAATCTCTTATGATCATTCACTTGCAAATATACTCTCCCATTCAGTAGGTTGTCTTTTTGTTTTGTCAATGGTTTCCTTTGCTGTACAAAAGTTTTTAAGTTTTGCTAAGTCCCATTTGTTTATTTTTGCTTTTGTTTCCTTGTGAAGGAATGTTCTAATTTTATTCTTTTACATGTAGCTGTCCAGTTTTCCCAACACTGACATACTGAAGAGACTTTTTCCACATTGTATGTTCTTGCCTCCTTTGCCATAGGTTAATTGACCATAAGTGTGTGGGTTCATTTCTGGGCTCTCTATTTTGTGCCAATGATCTGTGTGTCTGCTTTTGTGCCAGTACCATACTGTTTTGATTACTGTAGCTTTGTAGTATAATCTGAAGTCATGGAGCATGATTTCTCCAGCTCTGTTCTTCTTTCTCAAGATTGTTTTTGCTATTCTGGGTCTTTTGTGTTTCCATACAAATTTTACAATTATTTCTTCTAGTTCTATGAAAAATGCCTTTGGTATTTTAATAAAGGTTGCATTGAATATGTAGATTTCCTTGAGTACTATGGACATTTTAACAAAATTAATTCTTCCAATCTATTAAAGTGGTATATCTTTCCAACTGTTTGTGTTGTCTTCAATTTATTTCATCAGTGTCTTATAGGTTTTCAAGTCCAGGTCTTTTATCTCTTTATGTAGGTTTATCCCTAGGTTTTTTTTTTTTTTTTTTTTTTTGATGAGATGGTAAATGGGATGGTTTCTTTAATTTCTCTTTCTGATGGTTTGTTATTGGTGTATAGAAATGCAGCAGACTTCTGCATATTAATTTTGTATCCTGTGTCTTTACCAAATTCATTCATGAGCTCTATTAGTTTTTTGTTGCTGTCTTTAGGAATTTTTATGTATAGTATCATGTCATGTGCAAACAGTGACACTTTTACTTTTTCCTTTCCAATTTGGATTCCTTTTATTTCTTTTTATTGTCTGATCACTGTGGCCAGGACTTCCAATACTATGTTGAATAAAAGTGGCAAAAGTGGGCATACTTGTCTTGTTCCCGATCTCAGAAGGAACTCTTTCAGCTTTTCACTGTTGAGTATGATGTTAGCTGTGGGCATATCATATATGGCCTTTATTATATTGAGGTATATTTCCTTTATATCCACTTGATGAAGAGGTTTTAATCATAAATAGTTGTTGAATTTTGTCAAAAGATTTTTCTGCATCTGATATTTGTGTGCATCTGATTTCTGCATCTAATTTTGTGTGTGCCCTTTAAGAGTGGAGTCTCTATTTCCCACAGCCCTCTTGCTCCTCCAAAAGTAAGCCCCACCGGTCTTCAAAGCCAAATGTTCTGGGGGCTTGTCTTTCCAGTGCAAGACCCCCGAGATGGAGAGCCTGATATGGGGATCAGAACCCTCACTTATTGGGAAGAAACTCTGCAATCATAAGTATCCTTCCATTTGTGGGTCTCCCGCCTCGGGGTATGGGTGTTGACTATACTGTGACTCTGCTCCTCCTACCTGTCTCATTTTAGTCCTTTCTTTACATCTTTAGTTGCAAATCTTTTCTGGTAGATTCCAGTCCTTCTCATCAATAGTTGCTCTGTAGATAGTTGTAATTTTGGTGTACCATGAGAGTACACCACTTCTTACTCCACCATCTTGGCCAAGCTCTGTTCCTCATTAGGATTTCAACATATGAATTTTGGAAGGTCACAGATATCTAGGCCATAGTACTACCCAATTCCAAGTAAACACCACAAAAGATCTGTGCCCTTCTCCTCACCAGGTTCTGAGGCTCCGAGAATATGTGTGGCACCCTGTATTTCATCCCTGCCCTATAATAACAAGGCAGCATTGAACCCCCTCCCTATTGGTGGCCATGGCTACAGACATAGGCCACCAGCACCACTCTTACTTTGCATTTCTTATGTGTTTTTTTCAAATTAAAACTGTGCCTTCTGCACACAAAGCACCTGCTCTCTTTCTGTTTTCTCACTCTAATGCTAATTCCTAAGTGTACCTTTCTAACGGGCACAATTAGACACCAAGAACATTTTGGAATTACAGTGGTCACTGTTGCAGAACTTGAATATGAACAAGTTGTTCATATGAGAGGTGCCTTAGAACAAGAACAACAAAATATTTTTACAGTTCAACTGTCTGTTTCACATGTGGAGGCTCCAAAATGAAACTTAGACTCAAAAATTGCCTCCCTATAATAGTATATAAATTTAATATGAGAATTATGAGGAAATATGAGAAACTGTTTCCCTAAACAGTAACTTTAGACAATATTCAGAACTAGCTTCTACTGTTCACATTTCTAATGCTCTTTTGACTTTTTTTTCTTGATGACTCAGAGCCAGAAACTACAAATATGGTATGTAAACAAAAAATTGACTGAAAAATCATCCCATGGCATGAAATTCAACATTTTGCTAAACATTTTAGAGACTTGAGGTAACAACAACAAAAAAAGGACCTGAGGAAAATATTTGTTCTCTTTATCTAAAAAAGAGATCATTTTGTTTAATACGGGAGGCACCCCCTACTTCGTTTCCCTATTTGGGGATTAAAATACTGGCTTTTAAAAAATTGAGGTAAAATATACATATGTAAAATTTACCATGTTAACCATTTTTAAGTGCACAGTTCAGTGGCATTAAGTATGCTCACATTATTTTGAAAACATCACCGTCATTTATCTCCAGAATTTTTTCATCTTCCCAACTGAAACTGGACCCATTAAACAATAACTGCTATTCTTCCTTAATCCCAATTCTGGCGACAATCATTCTACTTTTTTCTCTATGAATTTGACTATGTACTTGACTCTAAGTACATCATATAAGTGGAATCATACAATATGTATCCTTTTTGTGCCTGGCTTATTTCCCTTAACATAATGTCTTCACATGTCACCCATGCTGAACCATGTGTCAGGGTTTCCTTCTTTAGGTTGAATAATATGCCATTGTATGTACAGTATATATCACATTTTGTTTATCTATTATATGAATGAACATTTGAGTTGTTTCCACCTTTTTGCTATTAAGAAAAATGCTGCTATGAACATTGGTGTGCAAGCATCTGTTTGAATCTCTGCTTTCAGTTCTTTGGGATATATACCTAGAAGTGGTATTGATGAATTATATGGTAATGCTATGTTTTACTTTTTTTTTTTTTTTTTTTTTTTTTTGCGGTACCTGGGCCTCTCACTGTTGTGGCCTCTCCCGTTGCGGAGCACAGGCTCCGGATGCGCAAGCTCAGCGGCCATGGCTCACGGGCCCAGCCGCTCCACGGCATGTGGGAACTTCCCGGACTGGGGCACGAACCTGCGTCCCTTGCATTGGCAGGTGGACTCTCAACCACTGCGCCACCAGGGAAGCCCTATGTTTTACTTTTTGAGGAAGTGTCAAACTGTTTTCCACAGTAGCTCCACTATTTTACTTTCCCACGGACAATGCAGGAGTGATCCGATTTCTCCATATCCTCTCCAACAGTTATTTTGTTTTTTAGTTTTTTGTTTTTAAACAATAGATATACTAATGAATGTTAAGTGGTATCTCACAGCCTTGCTTTTCATTTCCCTAATGATTGGTGATCTTTTCATGTGTTTACTGTCAATTTGTATATCTTCTTTGGAGAAACATCTATTCAATCCTTTGCCCATTTTAATGACCTTACTTGTTGCTCTTTATGGCATCTGTATTGGGTGCTAAGAAATGGGTAGCTCATTTTCTTGGAGTCCTAATTACACCCTGGGTTGCTGGTGCTGTTATCTCCTTTACCCAGAGGCAGAAACAGGTCAGAGGCGTTGAGTGACTCTTCCAAGGAGGTGCAGGACTCCAAAACAGAAAGGTAATTAAGAGAAGACCCTACTGGAGAGAGCTTGATGGGACCAGAGAGTTAGGAGTGCCAGATTAAATATAGGATATACTTAGATTACAAAACTGTTTGTGTTTATTCTTATATTTCTTTATATATTCTGAATATCAATCCCTTGTCGGATATATGATTTGCAGACATTTTCTCCCATTCCATGATTTACTAGTTACTTTGTTAATACAGTCCTTTGATTCACAAAAATTTTTCATTTTGATGAGGTCCAATTTATTATTTTTTTCTTTGTTGATCATGTTTTTAGTGTCATAAATGAGAAATCATTGCCAAATGCAATGTCATTAAGCATTCCCCCCAAGTTTTCTTCTTGGAGGTTGATACTTTAAGGTCTTATGTTTAGGTTCTTAATCCATTTTTTTCTTTAACATCTTTATTGGAGCGTAATTGCTTTACAATAGTGTGTTAGTTTCTGCTGTATAACAAAGTGAATCAGCTATACATAAACATATATCCCCATATCTCTTCCCTCTTGCGTCTTCATCCCACCCTCCCTATCTCACCCCTCTAGGTGGACCCAAAGCACTGAGATGATCTCCCTGTGCTATATGTGGCTGCTTCCCACTAGCTATCTATTTTACATTTGGTAGTGTATATATGTCCATGCCATTCTCTCACTTCATCCCAGCTTACCCTTCCCCCTCTGCTTGTCCTCAAGTCCATTCTCTACATCTTTATTCCTGTCCTGTCCCTAGGTTCTTCAGAAGCTTTTTTTTTTTTTTAGATTCCATATATATGTGTTAGCACACAGTATTTGTTTTTCTCTTTCTGACTTACTTCACTCTGTATGACAGACTCTAGGTCCATCCACCTCACTACAAATAACTCAATTTCATTTCTTTTTATGGCTGAGTAATATTCCATTGTATATATGTGCCACATCTTCTTTATCCATTCATCTGTTGATGGACACTTAGGTTGCTTCCATGTCCTGGCTATTGTACATAGTGCTGCAGTGAACATTGTGGTACATGAATCATTTTGAATTATGCTTTTCTTAGGGCATATGCCCAGTAGTGGGATTGTTGGGTCGTATGGTAGTTCTATTTTTAGTTTTTTAAGGAACTTCCATACTGTTTTCCATTGTGGCTGTGTCAATTTACATTCCCACCAACAGTGCAAGAGGGTTCCCTTTTCTCCACACCCTCTCCAGTATTATTGTTTGTAGATTTTTTGATGATGGCCATTCTGACCGGTGTGAGGTGATACCTCATTGTAGTTTTGATTTGCATTTCTCTAAAGATTAGTGACGTTGAGCATCTATTCACTTGTTTGTTGCTAATCTGTATATCTTCTTTGGAGAAATGGCCATTTAGATCTTCTGCCCATTTTTGGATTGGGTTGTTTGTTTTTTGATATTGAGCTACCTGTATATTTTGGAGATTACTCCTTTGTCAGTTGCTTTGTTTGCAAATATTTTCTCCCATTCTGAGGGTTGTCTTTTTGTCTTGTTTATGGTTCCCTTTGCTGTGCAAAGCTTTTAAGTTTCATTAGGTCACATTTGTTTCTTTTTGTTTTTATTTCCATTTTTCTAGGAGATGGGTCAAAAAGGAACTTGCTGTGATTTATGTCATAGAGTGTTCTGCCTATGTTTTCCTCTAAGAGTTTTATAGTGTCTGGCCTTACATTTAGGTCAATAATCCATTTTAAGTTTATTTTTGTGTATGATGTTAGGGAGTGTTCTAATTTCATTCTTTTTCATGTAGCTGTCCAGTTTTCTAGCACCACTTATTGAAGAGGTTGTCTTTTCTCCACTGTATATTCTTGCCTTCTTTATCAAATATAAGGTGACCTTATGTGCGTGGGTTTATCTCTGGGCTTTCTATCCTGTTCTATTGATATATAATCTGTTTTTGTGCCAGTACCATACTGTCTTGATTACTGTAGCTTTGTAGTATAGTCTGAATTCAGAGAGCCTTCTTCCTCCAGCTCCATTTTTCTTTCTCAAGATTGCTTTGGGGTTTCCCTGGTGACACAGTGGTTAAGAATCCGCCTGCCAATGCAGGGGACATGGGTTCGAGCCCTGGTCAGGGAAGATCCCACATGCCGTGGAGCAATAAATCCCATGCACCACAACTACTGAGCCTGCACTCCAGATTCCATGAGGCACAACTACTGATCCTGTGAGCCACAACTACTGAAGTCCACGTCTAGAGCCTGTGCTCTGCAACAAGAGAAGCCACCGCAATGAGAAGCCTGCATACTGCAACGAAGAGTAGCCCCCACTCTCTGCAACTAGAGAAAGCCTGCGCCCAGCAATGAAGACCCAATGCAGACTAAAATAAATAAATAAAATAAGTAAATGGAAAAAAAAAGTTCACTTTGGCTATTCGGGATCTTTTCTATTTCCATACAAATTGTGAAATTTTTTGTTCTAGTCCTGTGAAAAATGCCATTGGTAGTTTGATAAGGATTGCACTGAATCTGTGGATTGCTTTGGGTAGTATAGTCATTTTCACAATGTTGATTCTTCCAATCAAAGAACATGGTATATCTCTCCATCTGTTTGTATCATCTTTAATTTCTTTCATCAGTGTTTTATAGTTTTCTGCATTATAGGTCTTTTCTCTCCTTAGGTAAGTTATTCCTAGGTATTTTATTCTTTTTGTTGCAATGGTAAACGGGAGTGTTTCCTTAATTTCTCTTTCAGATTTTTCATCATTAGTGTATAAGGAATGCAAGAGATTTCTGTGCATTAATTCTGTATCCTGCTACTTTACCAAATTCATTGATTACCTCTAGTAGTTTTCTGGTAATACCTTTAGGATTCTCTATGTATAGTATCATGTCATCTGCGGTGACAGCTTTATTTCTTTTCCGATTTGGATTCCTTTTATTTCTTTTTCTTCTCTGAGTGCTGTGGCTAAAACTTCCAAAACCATGTTGAATAATAATGGTGAAAGTGGGCAACCTTGTCTTGTTCCTGATCTTAGAGGAAATGGTTTCAGTTTTTCACTATTGAGAATGATGTTGGCTGTGGGTGTGTCATACATGACCTTTATTAACTTGGGGTAGGTTCCCTCTGTGCCCACTTTCTGGAGAGTTTTTTTTTTTTTTTTTTTTTTTTTGCCATACGTGGGCCTCTCACTGTTGTGGCCTCTCCTGTTGCGGAGCACAGGCTTTGGACGCACAGGCTCAGCGGCCATGGCTCATGGGCCCAGCCACTCCGTGGCATGTGGGATCTTCCCAGACCGGGGCACGAACCGTGTCCCCTGCATCAACAGGCGGGCTCTCAACCACTGTGCCACCAGGGAAGCCCCTGGAGAGTTTTTATCATAACTGGGTGGTGAGTTTTGTCAAAAACTTTTTCTGCATCTATTGAGCTGATCATATGGTTTTTCTCCTTGAATCTGTCAATATGGTTTATTACATTGATCGATTTGTGTATATTGGAGAATCCTTGCATTTCTGGGATAAACCCCGCTTGATCATGGTGTATGATCCTTTCAATGGGCTGTTGGATTCTGTTTATTAGTATCTTGTTGAGGGTTTTTGCATGTATGTTCATCAGTGATATTCGCGTGTAGTTTTCTTTTTTTGTGACATCTTTGTGTGGTTTTGGTATTAGGGTGATGGTGGCCTCATAGAATGCGTTTGGTAGTGTTCCTCCCTCAGCTATATGTTGGAAGAGTTTGAGAAGGATAGGTGTTAGCTCTTCTCTAAATGTTTGATAGAATTCGCCTGTGAAGCCATCTGGTCCTGGGCTTTTGTTTGTTGGAAGATTTTTAATCACAGTTTCAATTCCAGTGCTTGTGATTTGTCTGTTCATATTTTCTATTTTTTTCTGGTTCAGTCTCGGGACAAATTCTAAGAATTTGTCCATTTCTTCCAGTGTTTTCAATTTTATTGGCATATAGTTGCTTGTAATAATCTCTCATGATCCTTTGTATTTCTGCAGTGTCAGTTGTTACTTCTCCTTTTTCATTTCTAATTCTATTCATTAGAGTCTTCTCCCATTTTTTTCTTGATGAGTCTGGCTAGTGGTTTATCAATTTTGTTTATCTTCTCAAAGAACCACCGTTTAGCTTTATCGATCTTAGTTATTCTTTCCTTCATTTCTTTTTCATTTATTTCTGATCTGATCTTTATGATTTCTTTCCTTCTGCTAACTTTGGGGGTTTTTTGTTCTTGTTTCTCTGCTTGCTTTAGGTGTAAGGTTAGGTTGTTTATTTGAGATGTTTCTTGTTTCTTGAGGTAGGATTGTATTGCTATAAACTTCCCTCTTAGAACTGCTTTTTCTGCACCCCATAGGTTTTGGGTCATCGTGTTTTCATTGTCATTTGTTTCTAGATTTTTTTTATTTCCTCCTTGATTTCTTCACTGATCTCTTGGTTATTTAGTAGTGTATTGCTTAGCCTCCATGTGTTTGTATTTTTTACAGATTTTTTCCTGGAATTGATATCTAGTATCATAGTGTTGTTGTTGGAAAAGATACTTGATACGATTTTAGTTTTCTTAAATTTACCAAGGATTGATTTGTGACCCAAGATATGATCTATCCTGGAGAATGTTCCCTGAGCACTTGAGAAGAAAGTGTATTCTGTTGTTTTGGGGTGGAATGTCCTATAAATATTAATTAAGCCCATCTTGTTTAATGTGTCATTTAAAGCTTATGTTTCCTTATTTATTTCCATTTTGGATGATCTGTCCATTGGTGACTGTGGGGTGTTAAAGTCCCCTACTATGATTGTGTTACTGTCAGTTTCCCCTTTTATAGCTGTTAGCATGCTTTTGCCTTAAGTACTGAGGTACTCCTATGTTGGGTGCATAAATATTTACATTTACTATATCTTTTTCTTGGATTGATCCCTTGATCATTATGTAGTGTCCTTCTTTGTCTCTTGCAATATTCTTTATTTTAAAGCCATTTTGTCTGATATGAGAATTGCTACTCCAACTTTCTTTTGGTTTCCATTTTCATGGAATATCCTTTTTGATCCCCTCACTTTCAGTCTCTATGTGTCCCTAGGTCTGGAGTGAGTCTCTTGTAGGCAGCACATATACGGGTCTTATTTTTGTATCCATTCAGCCAGTCTATGTCTTTTGGTTGGAGCATTTAATCAATTTACATTTAAGGTAGTTATCAATATGTGTGTTCCTATTACCATTTTCTTAATTGTTTTGGGTTTGTTATTGTAGGTCTTTTCCTTCTCTTGTGTTTCCTGCCTAGAGAAGTTCCTTTAGCATTTGTTGTAAGGCTGGTTTGGTGGTGTTGACTTCTCTTAGCTTTTGCCTGTCTCTAAAGGTTTTAATTTCTCCGTCGAATCTGAATGTGATTCTTGATGGGTAGATTAATCTTGGTTGTAGGTTTTTCTCTTTCATCACTTTAAATATGTCCTGCCACTCCCTTCTGGCTTGCAGAGTTTCTGCTGAAAGATCAGCTCTTAAACTGATGGGGATTCCCTTATAGGTTATTTGTTGCTTTTCCCTTGGTGCTTTTAATATTTTTTCTTTGTATTTAATTTTTGATAGTTTGATTAATATGTGTCTTGGCATGTTTCTTCTTGGACTTATCCTGTATTGGACTCTCTGTGCCCTCCTGGACTTGACTGACTCTTTCTTTTCCCATATTAGGCAAGTTTTCAACTATAATCTCTTCAAATATTTTCTCAGTCCCTTTCTTTTTCTCTTCTTCTTCTGGAGCCCCTATAATTCGAATGTTGGTGTCTTTAATGTTGTCCCAGAGGTCTCTGAGACTGTCCTCAGTTCTTTTCATTCTTTTTTCTTTATTCTGCTCTGCAGTAGTTATTTCCATTATTTTATCTTCCAGGTCATTTATCCGTTCTTCTGCATCAGTTATTCTGCTACTGATTCCTTCTAGAGAATTTTAAAGTTCATTTATTGTGTTGTTCATTATTGTTTGCTTTCTCTTTAGTTCTTCCAAGTCCTTGTTTAACGTTTCTTGTATTTTCTCCATTCTTTTTCCAAGATTTTGGATCATCTTTACTAGCATTACTCTGAATTCTCTTTCAGGTAGACTGCTTATTTCCTCTTCATTTGTTTGGTCTGGTGGTTTTTACCTTGCTCCTTCATTTGCTGTGTGTTTTTCTGTCTTCTCATTTTGCTTAACTTACTGTGTTTGCAGCCTCCTTTCTGCAGGCTGCAAGTTCATAGTTCGCATTGTTTTGGGTGTCTGTCCCCAGTGGGTAAGTTTGGTTCAGTGGGTTTTGTAGGCTTCCTGTTGGAGGGGGCTGGTGCCTGTGTTCTGGTGGGTGAGGCTGTATCTTGTCTTTCTGGTTGGCATGACCATGTCCAGTGGTGTGTTTTGGGGTGTCTGTGAACTTATTATGATTTCAGGTAGCCTCTCTGCTAATGAGTAGGATTGTGTTCCTGTCTTGCTGGTTGTTTGGCATAGGGTCTCCAGCACTGTAGCTTGCTGGTCGTTGAGTGAAGCTGGGTCTTATCATTGAGATGGAGATCTCTGAGAGAGATTTCACCATTTGATATTACGTGGGGCCAGGATCTCTCTGGTGGACCAATGTCCTGAACTCGGCTGTCCCACCTCAGAGGTTCAGGCCTGACACCCAGCTAGAGCACCAAGTCTATGATTGTGGAGGCTTGGTGGATCCAAAATCTGATGTAGTAGGCCAGCAGGCCAGAGCCTCTGGGAAGAGTTCTCTTAATCCATTTTTAATTAATTTATGTATGTAGTGTAAGTTAAGGGCTCAACTTCTTTGTTTTCATGTGGGTATGCAGTTTTCCCAACACCATTCATTGAAAAGACTGTCCTTTCTCCAATTCAATTGTCTTGGCACCTTTTTCAAAAATCATTTGCCCTATTTTAGCTTATTTGGGCTGTTATAACAAAAATGCCATAATTTAGGTGTTATAAGAACAAACACTTATTTTTGACAGTTCTGGAACCTGAGAAGTCCAAAATCATGGCACAGACAGATTCAGCATCTCGCTTCCACATAGATGGCTGTCTTTTCACTATAACATCACATGGCAGAAAGGGCAAGGGAGGGGACTTCCCTGGTGGTCCAGTGGTTAAGAATTGGCCTTCCAATGCCAGAGATGGGGGTTCAATCCCTGGTTGGGGAACTAAGATCCCCCATACCTTGGGACAACTAAGCCCATGCACTGCAACTAGAGAGAAGCCTGCATGCTCTGGGGTCTGTGTGCTACAACTAGAGAGCCCACGCACCACAACTACTGAGCCTGTGTGCTCTGGAGCCCAGGTGCCACAACTAGAGAAGCTCACGTGCCAAAACAAAGAGCCCACGCATCACAAAAAAGATCCAGCTCAGCCAAAATAAAATAAAAATAAATAAATAAATAAATACCTTTAAAAAAAGAAAAAGAAAGGACAAGGGAGTTTTCTTGGGTCTCTTTTATTTATTTATTTATATTTGGTCTTACTGCACAGCTTGTGGGATCTTAGTTACCTGACTAGGGATTGAGCCAGGGCCACAGCAGCTGAGTCCTAACCACTGGACCACAAGGGAATTCCCTCTTGGGTCTCTTCTATAAGGGTATTCATTCCATTCATGAGGGCTCCACCTCCCACAGGTCTTACCTCCTAATTACATCACACTGGGCATTGGGTTTTTAACATATGAATTTTGGGGGAGCATATACATTCAAGCCTTAACATGAGCATATATTGGAGGGTTTATTTCTGGGCTCTCTATTCTATCCTGTTGGTCTATATGTGTGTCTTTATTCCACTACCACAATATTTTGATTACTACACCTTTAAGGTAAGTGTTGAAATCAGGAAGCATAAGCCCTGCAGTTTTGTTTTTCTTTTTGAAGATTGTTTGGGCTATTTGAAGTCCCTTGAGATTCCATATGAATTTGAGGATAGATTTCTCTATTTTTGCAGAAAACATAATTGGGATTTTGATAGGGATTGCATTGAATTTGTAGATCATTTTGGATAGTATTAACATCTTAACGTTGTTGAGTCTTCCAATCCTTGAACATTGGATGTCTATTTATTTGTGTCTTTGTTAATTTTTTTAGCACATTTTGTAGTTTTCAAGTCTTTCACCTCCTCAGTTAAGTTTATTCCTAACTATTTTATTCTTTTTGATGATATTGTAAGTGGAATTGTTTTATTAATTTCCTTTTTAGATTTTTCATTGATATTTTGTAGAAATGTTCTGGCTAGAATTTCCATTACTATGATGACTAGATGTAGGGAAGGTCTTGTCTTGTTCCTGATCTTATATGAAACACTTTCAGTCTTTCAATATTTGAGTATGATGTTAACTGTGGGGTTTTCATACATAACCTTTCTTATAGATGGATTATTTTTTGTGGTACGCAGGCCTCTCACTGCTGTGGCCTCTCCCGTTGCGGAGCACAGACTCCGGACGCGCAGGCTCAGCGGCCATGGCTCAGGGGCCCAGCTGCTCCGTGGCATGTGGTCCCGGACCGGGGCCCGAACCCGTGTCCCCTGCATCGGCAGGCGGACTCTCAACCACTGCGCCACCAGGGAAGCCCTAGATGGATTATTTTTTATATCTGTTAGGTCCAATTGGTTGATAGTGTTGTTCAAGTCCTCTATTTCCTTACTGATATTCTTTCTCTGGTTTTCCTATTTATTATTGTAAGTGCAGTGTTGAGGTCTTCAAATATTATTGTAAGACTGTATTTCTCCCTCAATTTTTTCAATGTTTGCTTCATAGCTAGATCTCAATGCTACTACAAGCTGGTCTGATACTCACAGCCAGGCCATTTTGTTCTCTTGTTGGACATAAACTACCTCACAGAATACTAACTTCAGAGAAGATTACTCTGAGACCATCATAAATTGAATCAAAAACAAGGACACTTTATAATGTTGTCTAAGCACAGACCAAAACAAGATTGCTTTGCCACTCACAAAATAATTATCAAGTTGCCACTTCTGACAGATTCCAATCTAGAACAGACCCCCTACTCCCTGAGACTCTACCCCAAAATCATTCAGAACCCAAATCCTATGATAGGTTCTAACTCCTCTTACTAAGACACCCTATGGTTCCCCATGACGTTCTTCATCCTAAATGCATTGTAACTGTTTAACTACAGATGTGTTCCTAGTGGTCTTTAACTGAAGGGCTCTTAAAGACTCCCTGGTGAAGAGGTTCCTGAGCACTGAATCAGGCCCTACCTCAGGGCCCTGTACATGATAGGGAGGTCATATCTTTGTATGCAAGCACCTGGGGAAAAATACAAGTTAGAAATGTGATCAAGAGAACTAAGACTGAATTTTATATTAATCTCAGATTTAATATGCACCTGCCATTTGGCAAAGGCTCAGTTTCCATGAAAGGAGTGGCTGACCTGAGATTTGGGGGAGTTAAGGAGAGGGGCCTGGGACAAAGAGGGCAGATAGTGGAGCTCATAGGAGGCCATAAGCCATATGCCTCTTGAGAGTTCAGAGTTCAGACAAAGTCTGATTTCCTAGATACCAAGCTCTTTGCCCTTAGCCCTTACTTATCCAGTTTCCCTCTTTCCCTCTGCTGACTGGAAGCTGTATTTTTCATATAAAACTGTATTTCTGGTATAAACATATCTCAGCTATTGTTTTTATTTCCCTATTATTGAAGAAAAAATTATTTGGACACGTTAAAACAACAAGGCAGACTTTATTCTGGACCATAATAATAGATGCATCATATACACGGACTACTGCAAAGGGGTTTGCAGTAGGGGAGAGGGATTGGGATCAACTCTGAATACACCAAGAATAAGAGGGAGATTTATAGCCAAGGAGCAGGATGATGGAAAACTACTAAGGAAACACCAAGCCTAGGGGGAATTCTTCTTCGAGGATGCAACAAGATTCTTGCCCAAAGCCAGCCAGGGTGATAAGATATGGAGAGAGAGGATGAGTAATTTGATCAGATATTAAAGATGATCAGATACTAAGGGTGAGAGATTTTCACTCTAGGATTCTTGCTAATACCAGACTAAGAAGTCCAAGGACAGAGCCCAAGGTTGGGGCCTAGTGGAGAAGAGTGCTCAGAGGAGCCTCATTCAGGTTTGGCCCAGGAGGGTCTTTGTCACCATCCTGATGGCTCTGGAAATCCATGAGGGTAATGAATACAACACAGAGGAGAGTTAACCAGGTGGATTAACTGCTGGACTTGGAAGCCTTTCTGATAGTCAGTTTTTCTTATGTGAGAAATGAGTCACGTATGGGAAGTGCTGCATATGGGCCCTGTTACCTGGGGCTCCCATCTGGACTGGTCCCCAGCCCCTAGCCTGTGTCGCTACAGAGCCCACCATACTGCCACCTGTCTGACTTTTCCAGGTGAGAGATTTTCTTTTCCAGATCTTAATCCCAAACTTTCTCCTGAACGATTCTGGACCCGAATCCACCTGCCTCCCATTCTCCTCCCTCCAGAGAGAATCCTTGAGGTCCCCGGAAGGCACCTACTCCGTATGGGAGAAGGGCCTTACCAATATTACTGTCTCAAAGCAAAAACTATGAGTTGGGCACTGCCGCCTTGTTCCTGGACACAAGCAGCAGCGAAGGAGGGCTGTGGGGGTGCGGGTGGGGGGCATGTTTGTTACTGTTGGCAAGGAGTCCTGTGGTCCCACTGATCAGTGCACAGCTTCAGGCTCGTTCTGACAGAGGAGAGAGGTTCCAAAAGCGAGAGTCATTTTGGAATTCCGTGTTTGTTATCACTGGGATCAGTGTAAGCACAGACATCTGTGGTCCAGAGAGTGTGATGGTCACACTCAGTGATGGTCAGGCAGAGATGGTTGAGTTTGGGAGTCATTGAGGGTGCTCTGTGCTCGCTGATGGGGTGGTCAATTTTGGTTCCAGGCTAACCGATTTGTCTCGGTTAGCCCAGAACTCCCAGGTGGAGTCATGAACATAGCTAATCCCATGCAAATCAGAATGACTGGTCTCCCTCTTGAGTGCATTGACTGATGGTGTCCAGGTCACTGATGCAACACCTGTGAGGTCAATGTAGGCTCACTAAGGATGACTGTGTCCCCAGTGATTCAGGCGTCTGTGATGTGAGTGACAGGGATGTGTGGGCTTCACGATGTGGGAACACTAATGTGGGGCTTCCTGCTCGCTGATGGCATGGATGTCGGGCCAGGAATGTGGGCTTTATGGGATAGTAACATTGGTTGTTTGGGGGCATCAGTGAGGAGAGTCTGTGTGATTGGTGATGGCTTTCATTGAGTTCAGTAATGAGAGATTAGTGGCTGTAATAACTGGGGTCAGTGAAATTTAGTGAGGAGGGTCCATGGGTTCAGTGATGAGGATCAGGTGAGGTCAGTGAATGGCTGACTGATTGGGGGTAGTCATTAACAGGGTCAGTTGGTAGAGACTTTCTTGATACCCTGGTCACAAGTATAGATTTTAATAGTTATTAGTACAGTGCATTCATGTGCTTAGTGCTAAGTTATTTGTCTCCCTTTAACTCATCTCCATTTTTTTCATAATTACCACCTATGAATTTTTTAAAGTTATTTTTAATTTACATTCAATAAAATCAGCTCTTTTTGGTGTAGTATTTATGCGTTTTGTGTAACCATCACCACATTCAAGTTGCCTCATGAATTTTTTAGATCTTGGCTCCACCCTTTATGACCTTTGTGACCTTGGGCAGTTTTCTTTAACTCTCTGCATCTCCACTGAGAGAATTAAATGAGTTAATACATGTGTGTGGCATAGAATAACTGCTCAACAAATGTTAGCTATTAAGCTAATATACCTTCTCCTATTTTATTTTCTTCCTCACAGATGGTAATTTTTGTAACATCATCCACTATTTACTGAACTGAAATGTCAACTTTTATGTTAATTAACTTATGAGAATTTGATCACTTTATTTCCCATGTTGATGACTGAATGGATTATGAGCTGAATCTGCAGCAGAAGGTACATGGCAGCTTCACTTAAGTCAATGGACAGGAATATTTGCCTTCCTTGCAGTCCTTTGCTCAAACTCCTCTATTCAGAAAATATTTATTGTGCACCTATGTGAATCAAGAACCAGTGATCCCTAAAATTCATATGGAACCAAATGGTTCCCGAATTGCCAAAGCAATTTTGACAAAAAAGAAGAAAGCTGAGGTATCATCCTCCCAGACTTCAGACTATACTACAAAGCTACAGTAATCAAAACACCATGGTACTGGCACAAAAACAGACATGTAGATCAATGGAACAGAATAGAGAGCACAGAAATCAACCCACACACCTACGGTCAATTAATCTACATCAAAGGAGACAAGAATATACAATGGAGAAAAGACAGTCTCTTCAACAAGTAGTGCTGGAGAAACTGGACAGCTACATGTAAAACAATGGGATTAGAACATTCCCTCACAACATATACAAAAATAAACTCAAAATGGACTAGAGATCTAAATGTAAGACCTGAAACCATAAAACTCCTAGAGGTGAACATAAGCAGAACACTCTTTGACATACATTGTAGCAATATTTTTTGGATCTGTCTCCTAAGGCAAAAGAAATAAAAGCAAAAATAAACAAATGGGATATAATTAAACTTAAAAGCATTTGCACAGCAAAGGAAGCCATCATCAAAATGAAAAGACAGCCTACAGAATGGGAGAAAATACTTGCAAATGATGTGACTTACAAGTGGTTAATATCCAAAATATATAAACAGCTCATACAACTCAATATCAAAAAAAACCCCAAACAACCCAATTTAAAAAATGGGCAGAAGAGCTGAATAGACATTTTTCCAAAGAAGACTTACAGCTGGCTAACAGGCACATGAAAAACATCCTCAACATTGCAAATTTTTAGAGAAATGCAAATCAAAGCCACAATGAGATATCACCTCATACATGTCAGAAGGGCTATCATCAAAAAGTCTACAAATAGGGCTTCCCTGGTGGCGCAGTTGTTGAGAGTCCACCTGCTGATGCAGGGGACTTGGGTTCGTGCCCCAGTCCGGGAAGATCCTACATGCCACGGAGCGGCTGGGCCCGTGAGCCATGGCCGCTGAGCCTGCGCATCCGGAGCCTGTGCTCCGCAACGGGAGAGGCCACAACAGTGAGAGACCTGCGTACCGCAAAAAAAAAAACCAAAAAACAAAAAAACGTCTACGAATAACAAATGTTGGAGAGGACGTGGAGAAAAGGAAATCCTTGTACGCTGTTAGTAGGAATGTAAATTCATGTAGTCACTATGGAAAACAGTATGGAGGTTCCTCAAAAAACTGAAAATAGAACTACCACATGAGCCAGAAATTCCACTCCTGGGTATATATCTGAAGAAAATGAAAACACTAATTCAAAAAGATACATGCACCCCAGTGTTCATAGTAGCACTATTTACAAGAGCCAAGACATGGAAGCAACCCAAGTGCCCATCAATAGATGAATGAATAAAGAAGATGTGAATATATATATATATTTATTTAATGGAATGTTACTCAGCCATAAAAAAGAATGAAATTCTTCCATTTGCAACAACATGGATAGACCTAGAGAATATTATGCTTAGTGAAATAAATCAGATAGAGAAAGGTAAATACTGTATGATATCATTCATATGTGGAATCTAAAAAATAATACAAATGAATGTATATGTAAAACAGAAACAGACTCATAGATTAGAAAATGAACTGGTGTTTACTGAAGTAAGGAGAGACAAATTATGGGTGTGGGATTAAAAGATACAAACTACTATCTATAAAATAGATAAGCAACAATGATATATTGTATAGCACAGGGAATTATAGCCACTAGCTTGTAATAACTTTTAATGGAATATAATCTGCAAAAATACTGAATCATTATGCTGTATACCTGAGACTAATATAATATTGTGAATCAACTCTACTTCAATAAATAAATGAATTCACAGGCCAAAATAAAGTAGACATACATAAAAGTTTGGCAATATTCACCTTATACTTTACATTATGCTGCTCTGCTTAAGAAGAGACAAACTACATCATAGCACAATAATAAAATGCAATTAACTTGAAAAAAAAAAGAACCAGTGATCCAGGTAACAATATTCATGTTATGGTAGGGATGACAGGCTGTATGTATATATACAAACAGATGAGGAAGGTGACTTCATGCAGTGTTAAGTGCAGTGAGGAAAATGGCATAACAGGGTTGACTGATTGTGGGAAGCCACGGGAGGGTGTTAAAGTAGGGAGTGAAGAGATCTGTTTCAATTTTTAAAACCACTCTGGGTGCCGGGGACTAAGGGATGGGGTGGAGAAAAGGGTCCTGGGGACTTTATTATGGCCTATGTGCCAAATAATTGATGTTAAAAAATAACATGAAGAACATTATAGGGAAAAAAATGCAGTCAGAGCTAAAGCAGGCAATCCCTGCTGGAGTCATGGGGTAGAATGTTCACAAATTTCCCAGTGCAGTTTCAACCCCTACCTGTGTTTTTCTCTGGCATGGAATCATAGTAGGTGACTTCAGGACACAGTGGCCCTGTACCTTTAGAGACCCCAGGTCCCAGGACAAGTGATGCTTATCAGGAGCTTCTGGGGCCTGGGAAACTGGATCCTTGGGCCAGGTCATTGTTTCTTTTTGAGATCTGGAGACATGTTTCAACAGTAAAATTTTGTATTTCATTTCATCCCTATGTGCTATCAGCCCCACTTGTGGAAGCCTGCATTCACATCTCTGCCCTACACATGAGGCAGGGTGGCAGGCCCATCTGGGGCAGGGTCAGGGTTTTGTTTTCACTGGAAGAGGCGACATTTGCCTTAATAGGGCTTGAAGTATCAGGAGCGCTGGTTGCATGTTAAGTTATGTGGGTCATCTGTGACATGGACAATCTCTAAGTCAGGCTGTTTTGGGATTAAATGAGATGCATCATACCCCATCATACAGAGGGTGTGCCTTTTGCCAGATGCTGTGCTGAGGGCCTCACAAACTCTCACAAGGGCCTTATAAGCTCATCTTCTTGTTCTCCCGACCTGTAAGTCCTTATCTTCTGGCCTCTCTTGGATCCCATCTGCCTGACTCCAGAATTGGTTTGATGGTGTTCTTTTTGTTTAGTGACCTACAGCATGCCTGCCTCTGTTATGTGATTGTTCCTTCAGAGTACCTGGGTCAGGCACAGCCCCCATGAAACCTCTTCTCCTTTAGAGTACCAGGGATTCAGCCTGGGTGCTGGTGGCTTCCCTTGTCTCAAGGTCCACAGTAGAGGATCAGATAGGGTAAGGACCAGGGAAAGCCCAGGAAGATACCCTAACTCAGAGGCCATAGTGCCCACCATTCCTCCAGATTGCCGAGGATGACCCAGACTCAGGTGAGTTAAGCTTTGTATTTACACATCCACACCTACCACTCTTTGTTTGCCAGCAGATTTCAGGAAGTTTTTGCAGTTCCATGCAAGGGAAAGGCAAAAACAGGAGGTCTTGTGATTGGGGAGTAAGTGGTACAGAAAAGGTGTGTTTAGAGAACATCAACTCAAAGGAAAGACCAAAATCTCCTAGGAAATTGTGGGGGAAACTTTTTATGAGACTTAATTTTGAAAAATCAACTGGAGATAATGAAACAAAGTTTATCTTTTTAAATAAAATCAGATTGCTTTGCAACTTTACACTAATTCCGAGAAAGGACAGAGAATGAAGGGGCTTAATTGTTCTTTAACTTTGTAATGGAAAATTTCAAACATACACAAAAGTTGAACAGTAACAGGAGCCTCTGTGTATCATTATCCATCTTCAACCATTGTCAACTGTGTGATTGTCCTTTTCTGAGTACAATTTCCCCCACAAAATTAGATAACCACGTCTGCAGAGGCACATTCAATGTTTTACATTGTTGGCAGTTCCAAGCAGTGAAATAAGGAACTTCCTCATACACATGTATACAGTCAGGAGGCAAATAGATTTTAGGGTTGGTTCTGGCAGCAAGGTTATGACATTGAAGTGTTTTCAAGATGCCAGTGGAAGTCAACCTGACTTCCCATTAACAGTATGAGAAACTGTGCCTATGATACTAGCCATTGCGTTGAAAGGGGAGTGTTCATATATGCTATTATATACTTGAACTGTCCCTGTCAGAATATATAAGAAAGTGGTAAGAGTTATTGTTCTGATCACAGGTACCAACGAATGGGGCCTAGAGATGGGAGAAACAGCTTACTTTTTTCTGTACCCTTTTCTACTTTGTAAATTTTGTGGGTATGCTTGTGTGTTTATATGTTTTACCATGCATATATTATTCAAAAAGATGAATTAATTTCAAGAATTTGGCCAATCTAAAGGGTTGTGTCTCATTTTAATTTGTATTTCTTAATGACTTTTGAGTTTGAGCCTGTTTTGTATGTATTTGTTGACCATTTGTATTTTTGTTTCTATTGACTGGATTTTCGCGGCCCATTGTTTTGTGTTGTTTATTTTTATTGAGTGATAAAAGCACTTACATATTTTGAATAGCCACCAGCCCTCCTTATTTTGAGTGAGTTCCAGATGTTATTTTATTTTATAGAGAGTTTGAATTTAAGTTGGGTTACCTTTAATCTTTTTCACTATTGTTGGTATACAGAACTCAATGGATTTTTGTATATCAACTTGACATCTAGCAACCTTGCTAAACTCTCTTGTTAAGTGTAATCATCTGTTCACTCTGTGTAGACCTTTATTTCTGTGAATCTTGAGTGTTTATTTCTTCCTTTGCAAGCCTTTTTAATTTCTATTTTTTTTAAATCTTACTATGAAGTCTAGCACCTTCAATACCATGTTCTGTAGCCATGGAGATTATGGCCATCCTTGTCTACTTTCACATTTTATAGGGAATGTTTTTAACATTTCACTGTTAACTGTAATGGTGCTGCTATGTTAACTATAATGATGATGATCTTTGCCTACCCAAGGTTTACTAACAAATTATCTTTTTTCTCTAGAAGCTTTATACTTTTAAACACATTAGTTTACATCTTGAATTAATTTTTGTATGTGTTATAGTTATTTTTTCTTCTAGTTTTATTTAGATATAACTGACATGTATAATTTTAAGCTGTACAATATGATTTGACTTAAATACATCATGAAACAATTATCACAGTAAGTTGTTTATTGAACATCCAACATCTCATATATATTAACATTAAAGAAACAGAAAAAAAATTTTTTTCCTTGTGTTGAGCACTCTTAGGATTTACTTTCTTAACAACTTTTTATATATAACATACAGCAGTGGTAATTAAATTTATCATGCTGTACATTACATCCATAGTACTTATTTATTTTATAACTGGAAGTTTGTACATTTTGACTACCTTCATTCAATACCCCCCTCCCACTATGCCCTGCCTCTGCTATCCATAAATCTGATCTCTTTTTCTATGAGTTTGTTTATTTATTTTTGAAGTATAATTGACCTACAACACTGTGTTAGTTTCTGGTACACAACATAGTGATTCAATATTTCTCTACGTTTCAAAATGGTCACCATAATAAGACTAGTTGTCATATGTCACCATACAAAGACATTACATAATTATTGACTATATTACTCACACTGTACAGTATTTGTCTTTCTCTGTCTGACTTACTTCACTTAAATATTACCCTCTAAGTCCATCCATGTTGTCGTAAATGGCAAGATTTCATTCTTTTTTATGGCTAATATTCCATACAGCATATATATGGGTCTTATTTTTTTATACATCCAGATACTCTGTCTTTCAATTGGAGCATTTAGTCCATTTACATTTAATCATTGATAGGTATGTACTTATTGACATTTTATTCTTTGTTTTGGGTTGTTTTTGTAGTTGTTGTTGTTTTTTTTGTCCAATTTTTTCAACTGAAGTATAGTTGATTTATCTTTTTTGTTCTTTTCTTCTTCTTTTGCTCTCTTTGCTTATGATTTGATGACTATCTTTAGTGTTATATTTGGATTCCTTTCTCTTTTTTGTGTGTGTATCTTCTATAATTTTTGGTTTGTGGTTACCATGAGGTTTATACATAGCAATCTATACATATACATGGTTATTTTAAGTTGCTGAACTTAATTTGAAATGCATTTAACAACCCCGCATTTTTACTCCTCCCCCCCACTTTGTTTACTGTTTTTGACATCATATTTTACATCCTTTTGTTTTGTGTATCCCTTAGCTACTTATTGTGGAAATAGATGATATCACTACTTTTGTATTTTAACCTTCCTACTAGCTTTATAAGTGGTTGATTGACTACTGTTTTTGCCTTTTCCAATGACATTTTTCCTTTTGAACTCTTCATATTTCGAGTTGTGGCCTTTTCTTTTTCACTTAGAGAAAAGATGTTTTGTAATGCTGAACTCTTTTAGCTTTTGCTTGCTTGTAAAACTTTTGATCTCTCCTTCAAATCTTAATGAAAGTAGAGTATTCTTGGTTGTAGGCTGGGTAGAGTATTCTTGGTTGTAGGCTTTTGCCTTTCATCACTTTAAATATATCATGCCACTCCCTTCTGCCCTGCAGCGTTTCTGCTGAAAAGTCAGTTGATAGCCTTATGGGAGTTCCCTTGTACATAACTTGTTGCTTTTCCCTTGCTGCTTTTAATATTCTCTCTTTATCTTTAATTTTGACATTTTAATTATAATGTGTCTTGGGGTGGTCCTCTCTGGGTTGATCCTGTTGGGAACTCTCTGTGCTTCCTGGACCTGGATGTTTGTTTCCTTTCCCAGGTTAGGGAATTTTTCAGCTATTCTTCAGCTATGTCCTATGCCCCTTTCTCTCTCTCTGCTCTTTCTGGTACCCCTATAATGTGAATGTTAATATGCTTGATGGTGTCTCAGAGGTCTCTTAAGTGTCTTCATTTTTTAAAATTCTTTTTCCTGTTCAGCTTCAGTGATTTCCACTACTCTGTCTTTCAGTTCCCTGATCTCTTCCTCTGCATCATCTAATCTACATTGATTTCTTCTAGTGTGTTTTGTATTTCACTTATTGTATTCTTCATCTCTGTTTGGTTCTTCTTTATATTTTCTAACTCTGTTAAAACTTCTAAGTTCTCACTCTGTTTATCCATTCTTCTCCCAAGTTCTTTGAGCATCTCTATTATCATTACCTTAAACTCTTTATTGGGTAGATTGCTTGTCTCCATTTCACTTAGTTATTCTTCTGGGGCTTTATCTTGTTCCTTCATTTGGAACATATTCTTCTGTTGCCTCATTTTGCCTAGTTTGCTGTTTTTATTTCTATGTATTTAGTAAATTGGTTACATTTTCTGATCTTGGAGCAGTGGGCTTATGTAGGAAACATCCTATGTTATCCACCAGTGCATTCCCCTCTGTTCACCAGAGCTATATGTTCTAGGGATGTCCTCTCTGTGGGCTGCATGGGCCCTTCTGTTGAGGCAGGCTGACTGCTGTGGGTGTGCTGGTAGGCATGCCTGGCCCATGGTCTGGTTGGTTTCCAGGCTCTGCCTTGTGCAGTGGCTGCTGGCCACAGGTAGATGGGGCCAGGTCGTGGCACAGCTGGCTGCATGGCCAACTGTAAAGGAAGAGAGTCCTGATCCTGATGCCAGCCTGCTGGTGGACAGAGCCAGGTCACAAGGTGGTTGGCTACAGAGCTCCAGGTGCTTCAAAAGCTAGTGCTGGCCCACAGGTGGGTAGGGTCAGAGCCTGGAGACTCTGCCTGTGGGAGTGGGGTCCCAGAGCTGGTGTTGGCCCACAGGTGGGCAGGACCAGTGTCCAGGGGGTCCCTGGGCTGGTACCCATCCCCTGTTGAGTGAGGCTGCATCCTAGGGCTGATACCAACATTCCAGTAGTCAGGGCTTGGTTCTGGGGTGGGTGAAGGCTCAGGAGGTCCTACAGCAGCTTGTCTCCTGGTGGATGGGGCTGTGTTCCTGCTCAGCTAGCTCTTGGTCTGTGGCATCCCAGGACTGGTGCCATGGGCTTGTGTGCAGTGTTGGGTCCTGGCCCTAATAAGTTGGAGGGAGGATGCCAAAATGCAATTGCTAGCACTAGTGTCCACATGGTAGAACAAGCTTCCCAAAATGGCTGCTGCCAGCGTCTGTGTCCCCAGGATGAGTCCCACTTGCTTCTAATCTCTCCAGGAGACTCTCCAAGATCAGCAAGTGGGTCTGACCCAGGCTCCTTTCAGATTACTGCTTCTGTCCTGAGTGCTGCAGCACGTGAGATTGTGTGTGCACCCTTTAAGAGTGGAGTCTCTATTTCCCACAGCACTTCCCAAAGTCACCCCACTGGCCTTGAAAGACAAATGTTCTGGGGGCTCATCTTCCCCATGCAGGACCCCTGAGCTGAGGAGTCCAATATGTAGCTCAGACCTCTCATTCCTTGGAGGGAACCTCTGCAATTTTAATTATTTTCCCACTTGTGGATCTCCTACCCAGGGGTATGGGACTTGACTATACTATGTCTCCACCTCTCCTACCCATCTTGTTGTGGTTCTTTCTTTATATCTTTAGTTCTAGAAAATATTTCCTGCTAGTCTTCAGGTAGTTCTCATCTATATTTGCTCTGTAGATAGTTGTAATTTTGGTGCACCATGGGAGGAGGTGAACTCAGGGTCTTCCAACACTGCCATCTTGGCCACCTTCCTCTGTATGTTGACAGTTTAGTTAAACTACTCCATAATATTGCTGCCTCAGCATCCATTTTGTGTGGCCGCACAGCCTGCAGAGACCTTGAACAGACACTAGCTCCTCCCTCCATCACATGTCCTAGAAAACAGCTCACAGAGTTAAATGTAAGTTGATGATAGAACTCCCCGATGGCTCTTGTGATAATCAGTCTCCTCGTCTCCCAGGGCCTTCCCCTTAGATACGAACCTCAAGGAACATATGAAACCTTTGCTCTTTTGGGGGATTGAATTGACCAATCTGGCTTAATCTGGGGACCTCAAAGCATTTCACCCAAAGATCCTAATAAAGGCATGTACTAGGTAGTGTCAGGCTTTCTCTGACCACACTCTGCTTTGACCTTGAAGTGTGACCCCTCAGGCATGTGAGTACTTCCTCCAGAACCTGTGAGTAATAAACTTCTATTTTGATTTCCTTGTCTTTTGCTGAACCACAGCTCACTATTCAGACATCCTGGGGTTCTACTTAACAAATGTTAATTTAATAAAGTCACAACAGTTATATACTAGGAGTTGAGGCTTATATTCCCCCCCCCATACTGATATCTAATTGTTCTGGCACCATATTTGAGATGGCTTTTCTTTCCCTATTCAATTGCATTGGTGTCTTTTAAAACAATCAATTGATCATATAATTGTGAGTTGATTTCTCTGTTCTATTCCAATAATCTGTTGTTTTGTTATGTCGAAAATTCACTTCTTTAATTACTGTTACTTTATAGTAATGATTTAGATTAATTAGCATAAGTCTTCCAACTTTGTTCCTCTTCAAGATTATTTTAGCTGTTCTAAGTCTTTTGAATTTCCATATAAATTTCCAAATTGGCTTTTTTCTTTCAGTTTTATTGAGATATAATTGACATACAGCACTGTAAAAGTTTAAGGCGTACAAAATAATGATTTGACATATAAATTATGAAATGATTATCACAAAAAATTTAGTGACCATCCATCATCACACATAGATACAAAAGTAAAGAAATAAGAAAAAAAGTTTTTTTATTCTTTTGGTAAATCATCTTAGGATTTACTAACTTAACAACTTTCATATATAACATACAGCATTGTTAACTGTACTTATGATGTTGTACATTACAACCCTAGCAATTGTTTATAACTGGAGTTTTGTACATTTTGACTGCTTTCATCCAATTTCCCCTCCCCTGACTCTGCCTCTGTAACCACAAATCTGATCTCTTTTTCGATGAGTTCGTTTTTTAAGAATACAGTAATTGACCTACAACACTATGTTTGTTCCTGTTACACAACATAGTAATTCAATATTCCTATGCATTTCAAAATGATCACCATGATAATTCTAGTTATGATATGTAACCATACAAAGATATTGCACAGTTACTGACTATATTCCCTATACTGTACACATTTCATACCTGTGATATTCATTTTGCAGCTGGAAGTTTGTACCTTTTAACCTCCTTCACCTATTTCTTTCTTCCCCAACACCCCTCCGTTCTGTCAGCCACCTGTTTGTTCTCTGTATCTATAACTCTGTTTCTGTTTTGTTATGTTTGTTCATTTGTTTTGTTTTTCAGTTTTGTTTATGTTGTTTGTTCATTTGTTTTGTTTTCCACATATAAGTGAAATCAGATGGTATTTGTCTTTCTCTGTCTGCCTTATTTCACTTAGCAAAATCATCTCCAGGTCCATCCATCCATGTTGTGTCAAATGGCAAGATTTCATACTTTTTTATGACTCAGTATACACACACACACACGCGCGCACGCGCGTATATCTCACATTTTCTTTATTTGTCTATTGATGGGCACTTAGGTTGCTTACATATATTAGCTATTGCAAATAATGCTGCAATCAACACAGGGGTACATATATCTTTTCTAATTAGTGTTTTTTTTTCTTTAAATACCCAGGAATGGAATTGCTGGGTCATGTGGTAGTTCTATTTTTAATTTTTTGAGGAATCTCCATACTGTTTTTCATAGTAGCTGCATCAATTTACATTCCCACCAACAGTGCACGAAGGTTCCCTTTTCTCCACATCTTTGCCAACACTTGTTATTTGTTGTCTTTTTGATAATAGCCATTCTGGTAATTGTGAAGTGATAGCTCATTGTGTTTTTGACTTGCATTTCCCTGATGATTAGTGAGGCTGAGCATCTCTTCATGCACCTGTTGGCCATCTGTATGTCTTCTCTGAAAAATGTGTTCAGGTCCTCTGCCCATTTTTAAAGTTTATTTACTTATTTTTTGGCTGCACTGGGTTTTCGTTGCTGTGCTCAGTCTTTTTATAGTTACGTCAAGTGGAGCCTACTCTTGGTTGCAGTGCACGGGCTTCTCATTGTGGTGGCTTCTCTTGTTGCAGAGCATGGGCTCCAGGCACGCAGGCTCAGTAGTGTGACTCACGAGCTCTAGAGCACAGGCTCAGTAGTTGTGGTGCACAGGCTTAGTTGCTCCCATATGTGGGATCTTACCAGACCAGGGCTCGAACCTGTGTCTGCTGCATGGCAGGTGGATTCTTAACAACTGCATCACCAGGGAAGTCCCATCCTCTGCCCATTTTTTAATCAAGTTGTTTTGATATTATGTGCTATGAATTCTTTATATAAAAATATATAGTATATACAAAAGGATAACAACCCCTTAGATATATTGTTTGCAGATATTGTCTCCCATTTAGTATAAAAAGGGTGTTCGGATTTTGATTGAGATTGCATTTTACCTATGGATAAATTTTGGGAGACTTGACTTCAGTGATAATGAGACTTTAATTCATTAGCTGACATACCTCTATTTATTTAGGTCTTCTTTAATATATCTCAGTAATTTTTAATTTTTGGTGTGCAGGTTTTTTGTATCTTTGGTTAAGTTTATTTCTCAGTATATCAAAATATTTTTTGACACTTTTCTAAAAAGTATTGCTTTTTAATTTCATTTTAATGGATGTTGATAGTATATAGAACTATAATCAATTTTTATACTGACTTTATTCTACAGTCTTGGAAATTTTCTTTGGTAGTTCATTTGTAAATTCTTTTGGATTTTTTTGCATTCACAATTATATCATCTGCAAATAAAGCCAGTTTTATTTCTTCCTTCTTATCTTTACATATTTTATTTATATTTCTTGCTGTAGTGTAGTAGCTAGGACCTCTGGTAAATGTTGAATTGAGCAGTGAAAGTAGACATGTTGCCTTGCACCCCACCTTAAGGGCTATTTAACCTTTAACTGTGATGTCAAATGCTTTTCTTACGTCTACTGCAATAATTATAAATTTTCTCCATTATTTCGTTAATTTGGTAGATTGTATTGATTTATTTTTTTTTTGCATTGCTGGGATAAAACTTACTTGGTCGTGGTGTGTAATTCTATTTTTTGTACATGGCTGGATCCAAATTGCTAATATTTTGTTAAGAAGTTTTTCATCTATGATCACGAGGTATTTTTGTCTGTACTTTTTTTAATGCACTTGTCAGATTTTGGTAGGTAATGCTAGCTTCAACATGAATTGGGAAGGGCTTATTATTTACTAATTCTTTTAAAAAGTTTGTGTAAGATTCTCTAAATATTTTAATGAAATTTACTATTAGGGCATCAGGGCCTGGTATTTTCTTTGTGGGAAAGCTTTTATTCAGATTCATTTTCTTCAGTAGATATTATTAGTCACTAAGATTATTTTTGTGTCAGTTTTAGTAACTCAGTAATTTCTTTTAAGAAATTGTCATTTTCTCTAAATTGTCAAATTTATTGCCAGAAAGTTGTTCGTGATGTCCTTTTATTATTTTTTAATCTGTGTATAATCGTTAGTGGTAATCCTTATTTTTATTTCTATTTTTTGTAATTTGTATATTTTTCATTTGTTTAGGTTTGTTCAGAGTTTATCAATTTAATCACTTGAAGGAATCAACTCTTGGCTTTCTTTTTATCGATTGTACATTTGTTTAAACCTTATTTTCTAATATACATGTATTCAAACCTCTAAATTTTTCTCTAACTACTGCTTTAGCTGCATCTTATCAACTTCAATACATTGTGTTTTTATTATTCACCTCAAAATATTTCCCTTCCATTTAGGATTTTTTGCTCCATGTGATATATAGAAGTGTCTTGTTTAATTTCTAAATATTCTGGTATTTTCTAGTCATATTTTCATTGTTGATTTCTGTTATATCTTTATCATTAGAAAACATAGTTTGCATTACTTCAATTCTTTAAAATTTATTGAGACATATTTTATGATCCAGCGTATGGTCTATTTTCATAAATATTTCATACATTCTGAAAAGAATGTGCATTACCTGAGTATAGTTGTAATGTTCTATAAATGTCAATTCGGTTAAATTGCTTGATAGTGTTCAGTATCTTTACTGACTTTTTGTTTGTTTGATCAAACAGACAAGAGAGTAGTATGAAAATTTCTAACTGTGATTATAGATTTGCCTATTTTGCTTTTTGTTCTGTCAATTTTGAAGTGACATTTGTTGCATATACATTTAGGATTTTATATCATCCAGATGACATTATCATTTTGTCATTTGAAATTTCCCTCTTTGCTAGAAATACTTATGTCTTGATACCTACTTTATCTCTATTAACATAGCCGTACTGGTCTTATAATTAGTGTTTGCATGGTATATATTTTTGCATCCTTTTACTTTCAACATAGCTGTCCTTAAGTTCAAAATATGTTTCTTGTAGTCAGCATACAGTTGAGTCTTTTTAAAAATTATGGTTAGATACACATAACACAAAATGTTCCATCTTAACCAATTTTAAGTTAAGCGGTAATAGGTACATTGACATTTTTGTGCCACAATTACCACCATTCATCTCTAGAATTCTTTTAATTTTGCAGAACTAAAACTCTGTATCCATTGAAAAATAATGTCTCATTCCCCCTTTTCCCAGCCCCTGGAAACCACCTTTCTCCTTTCTGTCTCTATGACTGACTATGCTAGATATTTCACATCAGTGGAATCATACAATATTTGTCTTTTTATGATGGCTTATTTCACTTAGCCTAATGTTCTCAACGTTCATCTGTGTTGTAGCATGTGTCAGAATTTTCTTCTAAGACTGAAATACATTCCATTGTAGGTACATACCACATTTTGTTTATCCATTCACCTGTAGTTGCACACCTCGGTTGTTTCCACCTTTTGGCTATTGCGAAGAATGCTGCTATGAACATATACAAGTATCCCTTCAAAACCTTGTTGTCAGTTTTTTGTGTATATATCCAGAAGTGGAATTGCTATATGGTAATATAATAATTCTATTTTTAATTTTTTGAGGAACTGCCATATTATTTTCCATAGCAGCTGTAACATTTTATATTCTCACCAACGATGTACAGGGTTTCAATTTCTCTACATCCTCACCAACACTTATTTTCTGTGTTTTTGATAGTAGCTATCCTAATGGATGTGCGGGGGTATCTAATTGTGGTTTTGATTTGCAGTTCTCTAGTGATTAGGAATATTAAGGATCTTTTCGTATCCTTATTGCATTTGTGTATCTTTTGGAGAAGTGTCTATTAAAGTCCTTTGCCCATTTTTTAATCAGATGGGTTTTTTTGTTGTTGAATTACATGAATTCTTTATATATTTTGGATATTAATCCCTTATCAGACATGATTTGAAGATATTTTTTCCCCTTTCATCAGTTGCCTTTTCACTTTGTTTATTGTGTCTTTTGATGCACAAAAGATTTAAATATTTATGTAGGTTTTTAAAAAATGTTGTTTTATAATAACTGTCTTTTAATGGCATTGTTTAATTCATTTTCATTTCATATAATTACTGATATGATTCAAGTCCACCAACTTGAAATCTCGTTCTATTTGTCTGATCTGTTCTTTGTTCCTCTTTTTCTGCTTTCTTTTTCTTAATCAAGCATTGACTTTTCAAGTGGTTCTCCCTTTTGAAAATTGTCCCAGAGAATACAGTATGCATCTTTAATTTGTAACAGTCGACTTTTAATTAACAACGTACTATTTCACAAGCAACATAAAAACCTTCCAATAGTATAATTCCATTTAACCTTCTGATCTTTATGTTGTTTTCAAATATTTTACTTCTATATACATAATAAACCCATAATACCGTGTTATTTTTTTTCTGTGTTATTTTTGTTTTAGATAGCCAGCTGTCTTTTATATTTACCCACATTTACCCACAATTTTTAGAAATTGAGTGTAAGTTACATGCGGTGAAATGTATATGAACATAGTACTTACCGTGTGATTCTCTTTTGTGTTTGGCTTCTTTCACTGCACATAACGTTTTTAACACTTATCCATATTGTTATACACATCAATTATTCTTTTCTTAAGAGTAGAATTCCATGTTACTTGTATACTATAATTTGTTCATTTTGTTGATGGATATTTCAGATAATTACATTTTTTTATGATTATGGATAAAGCTGCTATAAACATTCTTGTTCAAGCCTTTTCGTGGACATAAGATTCCTTTCTCTTGGGAATATAGGAATGGAATTGCTGGAATCATAGGGGAGGTTTATATTTAATTTATGAAAATCTGCCAGACAGATTTTAAGGTATCTGTGTATGCAGCTCCCACCAGCTATATATGAGCATTCCAGTTGTTCTACACCCTTACCAACACTTGGTTTGTTGATCTTTTTTTAGCTATCCCGGTGGTTGTGCAGTAGAATCTCATGGTGATTTTACTTTGCATTTTCCTGATGACTAATAAGGTTGAGCATCACTCGACGAGCTTACAGACATTTGTATATCTTGGTATGAGTGCTCATTCAAGTCTTTCACAAAATTTTTGGATTATCTTTTTAATTATTTCTGACTTGAAGGAATCAGTTTTATTCTGGATACAAGTTCTTTGTCAGTTTTATTCTGGATACAAAAAATATTGAAAATATTTTTTCCAGTCTGTGATTTGCCTTTTCATTTAATTAACATTGTGTTTGATGAGTAATTTTAATTTTGAGGAATCCCAATTTATTTATTTTTCTTTCACGACTAATGCTTTTTATGTCCTCATTAATAGATCTGTCCTCTGTCTAAGATTGTGAAGATTTTCTTCTCTATTTTCTTCTAGAAATTTTATAGTTTTAGCTTTCACATTTAGATTTATGTCAATCTTGAATTAATTTTCATATGTACTGTGATGTAGAAACCATTGAGTTTTTTTTAACTTAAAAAATTTAATACATGTTTAAAGTAGTTGTTCCTTTGTGTGTGTGTGTGTGTGTGTGTGTGTGTGTGATATAAATGAAATAAACACTTTTTCTGAAGGTCTGAAAGTCAGGGTTTCTTTCTTAGATGGTTTGGAAGAAGTCTGTGCTGGGTTCTATTTATTCTTTTGTTTGCTTAATGTGGCCTTCAAGGTGAGAGTTTGGTGTTTTTCTTTTTAAACAGATATTTAGTTGCTCCAGCATCGTTTATTGAAAATAAAGGTCTTTTGAATTAGGAGCCTATTCAATTTCATTTTCACCTTTGACAAAAATCTGTTGACCTTATTTACATAGGTCTATTTCTAGATTCTATTATGTTCCATTGCTCTATTTTTCTATCTATATTAATGCAACACTATGTAAGATTGCTATATAAATCTTGAGATTTCAAGGCTTGAAATCTGGGGGTATACATCCTACAACTTTCTTCTTCAAAATTGTCTTAACTATCACCATAATTTTTGAAGGATTTTTTTCTGCTTATATAATTATAGGTTGACAGTTCTATTCTATCAACATTTCAAAGATGTCATTGTGTTGTGCTCTGGCTCCCACTACCCAGCCATCATTCTCATTGTTTCTCTGAATGTTATCTGTGTCACACTCCTACTCCCTGTTTTCTTTAAAAGATTTTTTCTATTCCTTCCTTCTCCCTTCGTCCTTCCCTCCCTCTCTTTTCCTCCTTTCCTCTCGTCTTCCTTCTCTTTCTTCCTGCTTACTTTTGAGTAATTTGACTCTCATGTGTCTCAGTATGCTTTTTTTCATTTTTTTGTGTTTTTCCTGCTTGGAGTTTTTGAACTTAATAGATACCAGATTAGTAAATGAATATTCAAGTGGCTTTTGAGTATAGTAACTTGACTGTACATCTTTAGGAGAATATGCTCTCTGGACAAAAAAGAACTTCAAAGAAGGATTAAACTTCATCTATTAAGTCCACCATTAGTAATTTGGTACCATAACTCTGAAGCTATTATATGTATTTGGTTTAGAAAGCATATAAGTAAATATATTAGTGATATTAGCAGATATGATTTTAAATCTAAGAGTGAAAAAAGACATAAAACATTTGAAAGATTAAGGGGAAAAAACTGTGTTAAATTTAAATTGGAACTGTTAATATTTGGAAATTTTAAATTTCTAGCTCCGTTTATTAAAAAAGCCTAAATTCAATGACACATCAGTAACAAAGTTCATACCTAACACCCAGATCTTGGTTTTGTCCTGCAAAGTAAAATGAAAACCACTCCTTTGTAATGAATCATGGTGAAAAAGAATCAAATTCATTTTTGGTACCTCCCTTTGTCATCACCCAATGCAGACAACCTCAGATTAAAGTGAGTTTTTCTATTACAAGGATCAATGTCTTTCAGGAACGTGATTGTGGGTTTCATCTGGGAGGAATGGCAGCACCTAACACCCCTGTAGAGGACCCTATACAGGGACATGATGCTTGAGAACTACAGCTACCTAGCATCTGTGGGTGAGTGTCACTGTCCTGTGTAGGCTTGACTGTGCCTCGCTGACTGATGCCTTTGCTTTCTCTTGCTGACACTAAATGGGGGCAAGGGAATAGGGGCAGAGAACTTATGAAGTGTATATTGACTTTGTCCTCAAGTTCTCAATTTCACAGTCTCTCTTTGGATACTGAATTTATATTTCTCTCTCACTGGTAACCTTTTATCTTGCTAACATGCAAAGTGGAAACATTACTATATGATCCTTAACACCATGTCTGAGGTGGTTTCTCATCAACAGGATCTTCAGTTCCTAAATCATATATGATCTTCAAGTTGGAGCAAGGAGAAGATCTAGGAATGTTTGAAGGGAAAATTCCAAGTGATCTCTGCTCAGGTGAGTATGAGTCAGACACATGGAAGACAGAGGAAAGAGAGAAAATGGAGGAAGAAAACTGTTAAAAATAATTTAAGAAAATTTTCTCACTGAAAGTGTCCATTGAATGATGGCTAGAAAAGTGGATGAACGTAAACTGGCATTAATCCAGATCATAAAATTAAGCAAACAAAAGAATAAATAGAACCCAGCACAGACTTCTTCCAAACCATCTAAGAAAGAAACCCTGACTTTCAGACCTTCAGAAAAAGTGTTTATTTCATTTATATCACACACACACACACACACACACACACAAAGGAACAACTACTTTAAACATGTATTAAATTTTTTAAGTTAAAAAAACTCAATGGTTTCTACATCACAGTACATATGATAATTCAAGATTGACAAATCTAAATGTGAAAGCTAAAACTATAAAATTTCTAGAAGAAAATCTTCACAATCTTAGAGAGAGAACAGATCTATTAATGAGGACATAAAAAGCATTAGTCATGAAAGAAAAATAAATAAATTGGGATTCCTCAAAATTAAAAGTTTTTGCTCATCAAACATAATGTTTAAACGAAAAGGCAAATTACAGACTGGAAAAAATATTTTCAATATTTTTTTGTATCCAGAATAAAACTGACGAAGAATTTGTATCCAGAATAAAACTGATTCCTTCAAGTCAGAAATAATTAAAAAGATAATCCAAAAATTTTGTGAAAGACTTGAATGAGCACTCATACCAAGATATACAAATGTCAGTAAGCTCATCAAGTGATGCTCAACCTTATTAGTCATCAGGAAAATGCAAAGTAAAATCACCATGGGATTCTACTGCACAACTACCAGGATAGCTAAAAAAAGATCAACAAACCAAGTGTTGGCAAGGGTGTGGAACAACTGGAATGCTCATATATAACTGGCGGGGGTTGCATACACAGATACCTGAAAATCTGTCTGGCAGACTTTGGTAAATTAAATATAAGCCTCCCTTATGATTCCAGCAATTCCATTCCTATATTCCCAAGAGAAAGGAATCTTATGTCCACGAAAAGACTTGAACAAGAATGTTTACAGCAGCTTTATTCATAATCATCAAAAATGTAATCATCTGAAATGTCCATAAGTAATGTAATTAGCATTTTGAAATTTCATGAACAGAGAGAAGAGAGAAAATGGAGGAAGAAAACTGTTACAAAATAATTTAAGAAAATTTTCTCACTGAAAGTGTCCACTGAATGATGGCTAGCAAAGTGGATGAAAGTAAACTGACATTAATCCAGATCATAAAATTTCTAAATGCTAATTACAGAAGAATATCTGTAAAGCTTCCTAAGAGGAAGAGAAAAGAACATAAATAAGAGACCTGCAACCAAATTGGCTTTAGACTTCAACAGCAATAATGGAACCTAGAATATAATAGAGTAATACCTTCAAAAATTTGTGGGAAAATTATTTCCAACCTAGAATTTTTCTACCATACAAAACTATTATGTTTTGGTATACAATACCAACATTTTCAGACATGCATGGTCTCAAAAGAATTTATCTCCTATTCACAATTCTATCAGGAAACTACTGGAAAAAGAAAACATGGAATCAAAGTATCAGGATCCAGCAAACAAAGTAAGTGAGGGAATCCAAGGCAAGAAGGAGGAGGTAGATCCCATGGCCACAGTTTTGCAGGAGTTCTAGAGAGCTTTCACTGCCGATTGGAGCAGCTCAGAATAAATATCTTCGAGAATATGAAACTGTCAAAATCAGTGTTATTGTTAGGAATTCACAGAAAAAAGACCTTTGAAGGTAGTATGAAAAAGTTAGGAAAAATTATTATTTCAGAGCACGGTACACTAATTTCTCTCGGTTACATACCCTCACACACATGTTTTGAATAAGTAGTCAAGAAGAGGAAAAGCAAGCAAAGTGGTGCAGAGGGGCATTTGTATATACACAAACTTGCAATAAACCTGACTTTGTACAGAATAATTAGTATTCTGATCCTACTGGAACAGAATATATTTGTGGGTACTAGTGAAATATTGTAGATAACTGGATTTGTTGGCTTAAGAGTGTTACAGATGGGCTTTGATCACAGGAATTATGTATATAATTTGAATATTTTGGCAGCACAGTCTAGTTAGGTTATTACTGGTTGGTTTGTTTTGAGGAAATGGGAATAAAATTTGAGAAAAGCCTAAGTTTATAATAGTCACAGTAAGTGGAAGCCTTAAGTGTCAAGATTTAATATTAGAGTTAAAGGGAAATGTGGTTTCAGAGGCAAGAAAAGAAGTATCTAGGGGGCTTCCCTGGTGGCGCAGTGGTTGAGAATCTGCCTGCTAACGCAGGCAACACGGGTTCGAGCCCTGGTCTGGGAAGATCCCATATGCCGCGGAGCAACTGGGCCCGTAAGCCACAATTACTGAGCCTGCGTGTCTGGAGCTTGTGCTCCGCAACAAGACAGGCCACAATAGTGAGAGGCCCGCGCACCGTGATGAAGAGTGGCCCCCACTTGCCACAACTAGAGAAAGCCCTCACACAGAAACGAAACCCAACACAGCCATAAATAAATAAATAAATAAATAAATAAAAAAAGAAGTATCTAGGGATGAAGACAATAGGGGAAGGAAGTAATGATCAATACAAATTCAGAGAACAGGAGCTATAATAGGATAAGACACTGATGTTTTTCACAATTGCTTATTAAGCACCAACTATGTGCCAAGCCCCAGACCAGCAATCAGAAGAGTAATACATCTGATTGTGGGCTGCATAGCTTGGTTTCTGTCTGATTTTATATGTCTTGTTTAGCCAATTTTATCTTCCTTCTCCTTTCAGATGAAGAATTTAGATTTGAAACCAGAAAAGTAGGAATTTCTGAAGAATATTTCTTCCCTTTTGAGAAGTTGGATCATTTCACAAGGGATGATTTGCTTTGCTCCATTTTAGAAAATTAACAAATTGTGGCAAATCAAGGCAAATTTTAAGTCAACTTAGAGGTGGTAATTCAGAACTTAGTATCCATCAGAGAAATTATACTCAGTTAAAACCTTATGAGTGTTCTAAATGTTTGAAAGCGTTCTCTCAGAAACTCATCTTGTAAGACATCTGTTAATTCATATTGATGAGAAACCTTATGACAGCAAAAGACGTGAGAAAGCCTTCAGAAGTAAGACAACATTCATTATATATCAGAGGGAAATAAAGATGGGAGATAAAGCCAAAGAATGTACAGAATGTGGAAAAGGCTTTTCTCATAAGGTAGATCTCAAGACACATCAGAAAATTCACACTTGGGAGAAGCCCTATGAATGTGCTGAGTGTGGGAAAAACTTATGTAACCTAGATCTCTGCAAGCCCTGGACAATTCATACTGGAGAGAAACCCTATGAATGTACCAAATGTAGAAAAGCTTTCCCCCTAAAAGCACCCCTCATCAGGCATCAGAAAATTCATACCGGAGAGAAACCCTGTGAAAGTAATGAATGTGGGAAAGCTTTCAGATTGAAGCCAGAACTCATCAGACATCAGAAGGTTCATTCTGAGGAGAAAGCCTTCTCCCAGAAAGGACACCTCATTAAGCATCAGTTAATTCATACTGGTGAAAAACCACATGATTGTAAATAGTGTAGAAGACCCTTCAGAAGTAAAACAGAACTTACTATTCATCAGAAGATTCATACTGGGGAGATACCCCATGAATGTGCAGAATGTAGAAAAGCCTTATCTTGTAAGGCAGGTCCCAAGACACATCAGAAAAGTCATACTGGGGAGAAGCCCCATGAATGTATTGAATATTGGAAAGCCTTCAGCAGGAAATCAAAACTCATCCGATGTCAGAGGATTCATTCTGAAGAGAAACCCCATGAGTGTAATGAAAGTTGGAAAGCCTTCTCTCAGCAATCATACCTCATTAATACATGGTGGTGAGAAGCACCATGAATATAATTATGGGAGACACTTCATTAGGAAGGAATAACTCATTAGACAGAAGAATATTTGTGCTGAAGAAAATCCGTCTGAACATACTGGATGTTGAAAAGTCTTTCCCTGTAATGCACAATTTGTTAAGGATCATTTAATTCATACTAGTGACAAACCTCATTAAAGCAATTAATATGGAAAAGACTGAAAAGCCAGAACTCATACATAAGAGGATTCAATGTAGGGAAAACCTGTGCTTAACACAGGATGGCTTTTGCATGGCAGTGAGAGCTAATTACACATTATAGAACTCCCACAAGGGAGAAAAACCTATAAATTTACTGAATGTGGAACAGTGAACAATATGGCTGAGGTCTTCTTAAACTAGAAAATTCGTACAAAGAGGAAGCTATTATGTTGATATATTTTGAAAGCATTTTTATAGAAATTCTTGTTAGGCATGTAATTCCAAAATTTTTATGGAAAACTAAGGAAAGCAATTTAGAATCACAATTGTGTTCACTGTGGAGTATGAAGCTTGGGAAAGTGAAAACAAATGGAACTACACAGTAACCAACTTCATATATGGATGGTTCCAAATAATGTAGTGTTTATGCTGCTGAATACATTATATAAAACTAACTATCATGATGCAGGGAATTTCTTATGTAAATTTAATGTGATTCTGACAATAATTATTTTCTTCTCTGGAGTACGTACAATTCTTTTTTTTTAATATTAAACCCATTTTATTGATGAGGAAATTAAGGTTATATAACTTACAATGTAACTTGAGAAAGAGGGAAAAAGTCAGCTTGACTTCGAAACACTTAACCTCTATACTATGATGAGTTGTTTTTTATTTTTAAATTGAGATACAATAAACATATAAAATTGTATTAGTTTTAGGTGTACAACATAATGATTTGATAATTATACATATTGCAAAGTGATCACCACAATAAGTCTAGGTAACATCTGTCACCACACATAGCTACAAAAATTATTTTCTTGTGATGAGAAATTTTAAGATCTACTCTCTTAGTTACTTTCAAATATACAATAAAGTGTTATTTACTATAGTTACCATGCTGTACACTATATGACATTTATTTTATAACTGGAATTTTGCACCTTATGACATCCTTCACTTTACCCACCCTCTCCTCTGGCAACGACCAATCTGTTCTCTGTATATATGACTTCCATTTTTTTGTTTTTAGATTCCAGGTATAAGTGAGATCATACAGTACCTTTCTCTGACTTATTTCACTTAACATAATGCCCTTAGGGTGCATCCTTGTTGGCAAAAAGGGCAGGATTTCTTTCTTTTTATGGCTGAATAATTTTCCATTGTGTATATCACATTTTCTTTATCCACTCATTATCAGCAGACATATAGAATTTCTCCACATTTTGGCTATTGTAAATAAATGCTGCAATGAACACAAGGGTGTAGATATCTTTTCAAGTTAGTGTTTAATTTTCTTACGATAAATACCCAGAAGTGGAATTGCTGGATTACATGGTATTTCTATTTTTAATTTTTTGAGGAAACTCCATGCTGTTCTCCATAGTGGCTGCAAAAATTTACATTCCCACCAACAGTGCACAAGGATTTTCCTTGACGATGTGCAGCAAAGGGAATCCCTGTGCACTGTTGGTGGCAATGTAAATAGGTTTAGCCACTACAGATAATACTGGATAGGTTACACAAAAACCTAAAAATAGAACTAAGGATCCAGCAATCCCACTTCTGGGTATTTATTTAAAGAAAATGAAAACAGTAATTCAAAGAGATAACTGCACCCTCATGTTCATTGCAGCATTATTCACAATAGCCAAGGTATGGAAACAACATTGGTGTCCGTTGATGGATGAATGAATATATACATATATCTATATCTATGCATATCTCAATTTTTCAGCCATAAAAAGAATGAAATCTTGTCATCTGCAACAACATGAATGGACTTCAAGGGCATTATGTTAGGTGAACTAAGTCAGACAGAGAAAGACAAATACTGTATGATCTCTCTTATATGTAGACTATAAAATAAATATAAACACACAAACACACACACACAGACACACACACCAAACACCAAGCTAATAGATACAGAGAACAAATTGGAGGCAGGGGGTGGGAGGTAAATTGTTTCTGTTTTTTGTTTTTAGCGAAAATAAATTTTATACATAAATGCAATGAATGAACAAACCAATGAATATAGTATCCCTAACTTAATGGTACCTAATAAATACAAATATCTACTATTAAATTTTAAAAACCACATTTTCAGCCATCATTTATTAAATTGTCTTTTTTTTTAAACATCTTTATTGGAGTATAATTGCTTTACAATGGTGTGTTAGTTTCTACTGTATAACAAAGTGAATCAGCTATATGTATACATATATCCCCATATCCCCTCCCTCTCGCACCTCCCTCCCACCCTCCCTATCCCACCCCTCTAGGTGGTCACAAAGCACCGAGCTGATCTCCCTGTGCTATGCGACTGCTTCCCACTAGCTATCTATTTTACGTTTGGTAGTATATATAAGTCTATGCCACTCTCTCACTTCGTCCCAGCTTACCTTTCCCCCTCCCCATGTTAAACTTTTTATTTCTCCTCAGCCACAGCACAGCTCACATAGGCTGTCAAACTTCAGCCTCAAATATACATTCTCTCCAGTCTCTTCTCAACTTCGGGCAACACAAAGCATTTGTGAAGAATCCTAACCAAAGGGATCCAAGACGACTAAGTTTGGGGCCCCCTCTATCACATGGCTGGACCTGGGGATGCCTGGAGCACAGTCCCTCCTGACCAGGTAGAGCATGAGTGAGAGAGCATTCCTGCTTTATTTCTTTGTATTAGTGTATGTAATGCCATGTCTCTCCATTCATTTTGGTGACATATGTACATGGAAAATAAAAATGTTCTTCTCTCTCAACTTTCACTGTCATTGAATGAATTGTTAAATCTTAATTTAGTATTCAAAATCTTAACTTGAATTTTTAAAGCATTTATGTCTTATTACCCATCAGACTGTCATGAATCTGGGTTTTTAAAATCTGAAGCATATATCATTTGGGGTCCATCTTTCAAGAATACAGAAGTAGGTACAAAATTGAAATATTTAGAAAACCACAAGTTAAACATTTTAAAAAATCACAAAAGCCAACATATGTAGTAACATTTAACTTCCTAAGACATCTAATAGTTGCCATTGTACATTGGCTGCACAAGTTTTTCCTTTTTTTAAAAAAAACAACTTTTTTGAGGTAATATTTACGTCATGAAATTCACCCATTTCTTTTTTTTTTTTTTTTTTTTTTTTTTGGCGGTACGCGGGCCTCTCACTGCTGTGGCCTCTCCCGCTGCAGAGCACAGGCTCCGGACGTGCAGGCTCAGCGGCCATGGCCCACAGGCCCAGCCACTCCGCGGCATGTAGGATCTTCCCGGACCGGGGCACGAACCCGCGTCCCCTGCATCGGCAGGCGGACTCTCAACCACTGCACCACCAGGGAAGCCCAAAATTCACCCATTTCAATTCACCCAATTCAATGAATTTTCGTAACTATAACAAATTGTGCAGCCATTACCACAATTCAGTTTTAGAACATTTCAATAAGCCCAACAAGATCCCCATGCCCACTTGCAGGCCCTGACAACAACTAATCTATTTTCTGTCTCAATTGATTTGATGTCTGGACTTTTCATACAAATGCAGTTGTACAATATGTGGGGTCTTCTGTGTCTGGCTTCTTTCACTTATCATAATGTTTTTGAGATTCATCCATGCTTTAGCATGTACCAGTACATCATTCTTTTTAATTACCAAATAATATTCCATTGTATGAATATACCACATTTTCCTTGTCCATTCATTAGTTAATGAACATTTGTGTTGTTTTCACTTACTGACATTTATAAATAATAATACTGTAAACGTTCATGTACAAGTTTTTTTTGTGGGTAGATATTTACATTTACTGCGTACAGATACCTAGGAGTGGAATTGTGGGGTCATATGGTAAATTTATCACATTTATATTTTAGGGTGCCCCCACATTCTACTTTCTAGTAGAATTATTTATTCTTTTGTTCTACCTTCTACACCAGTCTGGGAATACCTTGAGAGCAGGAACCAGGCTTCACACATGATTGTTTCCCCCATTATGCCTTGTTTATTGTTTGGTAAATGAACAATGGGTTCTGTTCAATCACTCTGATGCAGGAAAGAAAACAATGTTACTCAAGCCTGGGCTCTGAAGTGTGAGGCTGAGGCACATAATGGGCCAACAAGAAATTGAGGATCAGCAAGAGAAGTATAGGAAACTATGCTCAATTGCATTATTGTTGCCAATTCTTCAACCCTCTCCGTATCTCTGCTCTTTGCTGTGTGACTTTCCATATGCTTCCACTGAAGGTACAGTCTATTTCTCTGCCCCACTGATGTTGGGCATAGTCATATGACTTGCTCTTGCCAATGAGGTAGGCACAAGTGACAGTGTACCAGCCCTGAGACTAAGCTTAACAGTCATGTGTTTCTACTGTCCCTCCAGAAGCTTCTGTCATCACTATGATAAGAAATTGTCTTGGGTAGCCCTGTGGTCTAGGGAGGTTGAGAGAGACACGTGGAAAAGATCTATATGTAATTTGCGCTTGGATCCAGTTGAGCCTGGACCAGCTGACTCCCAGCCAACCTATAGACTTAAGAATGAGAATAAATGATGGTTCTGTTAAGCTACTGAGTTTTGGGGTGTTTCATTATACAGGATTAGTGTGGCAATTGTTGACTGATATAGAAACCAAATAAAGATTATCCTACACAGGTATAAAGCCAGGATACTTCAGACTTGGAATTCTGAATGTAGGTCTCATTGGCACAGAAGTGGAAGCTAGAAAATATGCCAACAGGAATGGATAAAGACAGAGTGGTTAGGTGAGTGCTTGTCAGTTGAAGAGATTGAGAAGGGTGTGGAAGGCCAATAATAATATTTTATATTAATACATTATATATAATATAAATATTATTATACCAACAGTTATCCTTCATGGATCAAAATGCTAGGAACTGTGGTAGAAACTTTAGCAGACATTTTTCATTTATTCCTTACAATATTCTTGCTATTAGAAAATGAGGGTAAGCAGGAATTCCCTGGCTGTCCAGGCGTTAGGACTAGGTGCTTTCACCGCCGTGGCGCCAGGGTTCAATCCCTGGTTGGGGAACTAAGTTTCTGTAAGCCACATGGTGTAGCCAAAAAAACAAAACAAAACAAAAAAAAGAGGGTAATCAAGCACTGAGAGAGTTATAAATAACTACCTTTGGTCAGATACCTGGCAAGGAGCTGAATTTGAACCCATAAATTTAAACCCAGGTACTCCAAAGCCAGTGGACTGGGCTGTCTCCCTGTGTGTGTGTACATGTAAGGAAAACAGACTATTTAACACTAGTACTTTAGAATGTGGGGGTACTTCCTAAAATATAGAAGACATAAATTGATACTTACCAGCTCAAGAAGGGAAGAAAGGGTACTTCCTGAAATACAGAAGACATAAACTGATACTTGCCAGCTCAAGAAGGGAAGAAAGGTTTTTAGTAAGTAGTAAGTCCTTAATATGTCATGCAAGAAAATGAAGATATCTGAGAAGTTAATTGAGCATTTTTGGTTTAATATCAGTAGAGTCAGGTCTAGGCTGGATTAACTGTCCCATCCATCCATCCATCCTCCACCCATCTGAGTTGTGTTCCCAAGGTGGCTGTCTAACCCTGATTTGCAGTTTTTTGGTTTTGTCAGGCACTGACATTTCCACTTCTCTTGCCTATGCTACAAATTTGTGATATGATTTCTATACTCCCAACTTCACCCCATTATCTTCTACTCTTATCTGCTTTTACAGCCCTCCATAGACCCCTTGATACTTATCCTTGATAGTGTAAAGAGATTATTAAGGTTATTAGGAACAACATTTGGAGTTGGGAGACAGAGGCATTTAAAATGGAAACCTGAGCTTCATTAGTAGTTTGGTATCTGCCACCTGGATCTTTCTTTCCTTTGAATCCTCCTCAGGTCAGATCAGCAACGGGAAAATGTTGCTGATGCCTGATACCTGTATTTAGAATACTCATTTTTAATGTACCTGCTTGGAAGCTTATATTAATGTCATCTTCTTATTTTCCTTAAGGTTTGCTCTTTGGAAGGTCCACAGACCTCTCTAGATTGAAAAGCTCTGTTGTGTGCTGGATAGTAGGCATTTATAAACTGCCTAGTGTGTGCAGTGTGCTGTGTTTGGTGCTCTCTGCTTACAGTATAGAAGCTTAAAATCTCTTAGCCTATAGCGTAGAAGCTTTAAATGTCCAGATTCTTGTCATATACTGATGTAAAACAACAGGGAAAAAACCTTTGATCTGTGGAGGCAGCTTGCTCAAATGCACATAAACATGTTTTTCTCTCATGATGGTAATGATAAATGGTGTCTAGTAGTTCACAATGTCCTTTCACAAAGTCACAGCAGGGCTTCTCAAACTTGGCACTATTAATATTTGGGGCTAGATAATTCTTTGTTGTGGGAGCCATCCTGTGCATTGTAGGATGTTTAGCAGCATCCCTAGCCTCTACTCACTTAGATGTGAGCAGCACCCCCACCGACCAGTTGTGACAACCAAAAAAGTCTCCAGACTGCCAAATGTTCCCTTCCCTGGGGGGCATTATCACCTCTAGTTGAGAATCACTGCCTCACATAATTCTCAGAACAATTCTATTTTTCTGGAAAGATGGAGTAGATGTACTTTTTCCCTGTTCATTCCTCTAAGTACAACTAAATCCCTGGAAATTACAAATAAATCAAACATAAGAAGGCTCTGAAATGTGGAGAGAAGAAGGCAGAAAGACAATGGTTCTTGGGACCTAAGGAGTCTGCACTTACTTTCAGTGTGTGGGAGGTGGGGTTTCCCCACACCATCATGCAATTCATGTTTTTTTTTGGTAATTAATTAATTAATTTCGGGCTGCGTTGGGTCTTCATTGCTGCGTGCGGGCTTTCTCTAGTTGGCGAGCAGGAGCTACTCTTCGTTACAGTGCGTGGGCTTCTCACTGTGGTGGCTTCTCTTGTTGCAGAGTACGGGCTCTAGGCACGCAGGCTTCAGTAGTTGCAGCATGTGGGCTCAGTAGTCGTGGCTTGCGGGCTCCAGAACGCAGGCTTAGCAGTTGTGGCGCACGGGTTCAGTTGCTCTGTGGCATGTGGGATCTTCCCGGACCAGGGCTTGAACCCGTGTCCCATGCATGGCAGGCGGATTCTTAACCACTGGGCCACCAGGGAAGTCCCCCATCATGAAATTCTTGGACACCAGCTACAATTCAACTCAATTCTGACACTGTTTACCTGGAGATAGCACTAGATTCCCCATGTTAATGGCTCAGATCCACAAGACTGATCCCTTCACTTCAGATGCCAATCTCAAGTCCAAGTTGTCACCTGGGCTTCTGATAGGATATAGATTCCAATGACTCCTTCCTTGGGTTTGATAAATTTGCTAGAGCTGCTCACAGAATTCAAGAGAAACATTTTATTTATTGGATTACCAGGTTATTATAAAAGGATATAATTCAGGAACAGCCAGATGGAAGAGATGCATAGGGCAAGGTATGGGGGCCAAATAAGGAGACTCCATGCCATCTCTAGGTGTGCCACTCTCCCCATATCTCCGAGTGTTCACCATCCCAGAAGCTCTCTGAACCTTGCCCTTTGGGCTGTTATGGAGGCCTCGTTACATGGGCATGATTGATTAAATCACTGGCCACTGGTGATTGAACTCAATCTCCAGCCCCTCTCCACTCCCTGGAAGTTGGGGAGGTGGGGGTGGGACTGAAAATTCCAACCCTCTAATCACATGGTTGGTTCTCCTGGCAACCAGTCCTCATCCTTAGCCATTGTCCAAAAGTCACCTTATTAACATAACAAGAGACACCTTTATCTTTCATTACAGGAAATTACAAGGATTTTAGGAGCTCTGTGCCAGAAATAGGGACAAAGACTAAATATATGTTCATTATAAATCACAATATCACAGGACCCAAGGAACAAAATGCTGGTCAGTTCTTTGGGTTTTCTTTTTGCCTTGTATATCCTAGACTTAGAGCTGAAGAAGCCAACAATCCAGGAATGCCACAGGGTGCAGACAAAAAAAAAACAAAAGCCCCCCCCAAATCTCTAGTCAAAATGCTAGGGGGAGCTTCAAGATGGCGGAAGAGTAAGACGTGGAGATCACCTTCCTCCCCACAAATACATCAGAAATACATCTACATGTGGAACAACTCTTAAAGAACACCTATTGAACGCTGGCAGAAGACAGGAGACCTCCCAAAAGGCAAGAACTCCCCACGCACCTGGGTAGGGCAAAAGTAAAAAGAATAAGCAGAGACAAAAGGATAGGGACGGGACCTGCACCAGTGGGAGGGAGCTGTGAAGGAGGAAAGGTTTCCACACACTAGAAGCCCCTTCACGGGTGGAGACTGCGGGTGGCGGAGGGGGGAGACTTCAGAGCCACGGAGGAGAGCACAGCAACAGGGGTGCAGAGGGCAAAGCGTAGAGATTCCCGCAGAGAGGATCGGTGCCGACCAGCACTCACCAGCCCAAGAGGTTGTCTGCTTGCCTGCTGGGGCGGGTGGGGGCTGGGAACTGAGGCTTGGGCTTCAGGCTTCGGAGCTCAGATCCCAGGGAGAGGACTGGAGTTGGCTGGGTTAAACAACCTGAAGGGGGCAAGTGCACCACAGCTAGCCGGAAGGGAGTCTGGGAAAAAGTCTGGAACTGCCAAAGAGGCAAGAGAATTTTTCTAGCCTCTTTTTTCCCTGGTACGCAAGGAGAGGGCCATTTAAAGGAGCTCCAGAGACAGGTGCGAGCTGTGGCTATCAGCGCGGACCCCAGAGATGGGCATGAGATGCTAAGGCTGCTGCTGCCGCCACCAAAAAGCCTGTGTGCAAGCATCGGTCACTATCCACTCCTCCCCTTCGAGGGCCTGTGCAGCCCGCCACTGCCAGGGTGCCGTGATCCAGGCACAACTTCCCCAGGAGAACACGCGGCGTGCCTCAGGCTGTTGCAATGTCACGCCAGGCTCTGCCACTGTAGGCTCGCCCTTCCCTCCCCGCCGCCTGAGTGAGCCAGAGCCCCTGAATCAGCTGCTCCTTTAACTCCGTCCTATCTGAGGGAAGACCAGACACCCTCAGGCGACCTACGCGCAGAGGCGGGGCCAAATCCAAAGCTGAACACCGGGAGCTGTGTGAACAAAGAAGATAAAGGGAAATCTCTCCCAGCAGCCTCAGGAGCAGTGGATTAAATCTCCACAGTCAACTTGATGTACCCTACATCTGTGGAATAACTGAATAGACAACAAATCATCCCAAATTGAGGAGGTGGGCTGTGGGAGCAACGATATATATATTTTTTTCCCTTTTTCTCTTTATGTGAGTATGTATGTGTATGATTCTGTGTGTGATTTTGTCTGTATAGCTTTGCTTTTACCATTTGTCCTAGGGTTCTATCAGTATTTTTGTTGTTTTAGTATACTTTTCGGCGCTTGTTATCATTGGTGGATTTGTTTTTTGGTTTGGTTGCTCTCTTCTGTCTTTCTTTTTGTTTTAATTACTTTAAAAAATATTTTTCAATAATTATTTTTTAATTTTTATTTTAATCACTTTATTTTATCTTCTTCTTTCTTTCTTTCTTTTTTATTTCTCCCTTTGATTCTGAGATGTGTGGATGACAGGCTCTTGGTGCTCCAGCCAGGCGTCAGGGCTGTGCCTCTGAGGTGGGAGAGCCAAGTTCAGGACATTGGTCCACAAGAGACCTCCCAGCTCCACGTAATATCAAACAGCAAAAATCTCCCAGAGATCTCCATCTCAATGCCAAGACCCAGCTCCACTGAACAACGAGCAAGCTTCAGTGCTGGACACCCTAGGCCAAACAACTAGCAAGACAGGAACACAACCCCACCCATTAGCAGAGAGGCAGCCTAAAATCATAATAAGGCCACAGACACCCCAAAACACACCACCAGACATGGAGCTGCCCACCAGAAAGAAAAGATCCAGCCTCATCCACCAGAACACAGGCAGTAGTCCACTCCACCAGGAAGCCTGCACAGCCCACTGAACCAACCATAGCCACTGGGGGCAGACACCCAAAACAACAGGAACTATGAACTTGCAGGCTGTGAAAAGGAGACCCCAAACACAGTAAGTTAAGCAAAATGAGAAGACAGAAAAACACAGAGCAGATGAAGGAGCAAGGTAAAAAACAACCAGACCTAACAAATTAAGAGGAAATAGGCAGTCTACCTGAAAAAGAATTCAGAATAATGATAGTAAAGATGATCCAAAATCTTGGAAATAAAATGGAGAAAAGACAAGAAACATGTAACAAGGACCTAAGAGAACTAAAGAGCAAACAAACAGTGATGAACAACACAATAAATGAAATTAAAAATTCTCTACAAGGGATCAATAGCAGAATAACTGAGGCAGAAGAACAGAAAAGTGACCTGGAAGATAAAATAGTGGAAATAACTACTGCAGAACAGAATAAAGAAAAAGAAAAAGAAAAGAATTGAGGACAGTCTGAGAGACCTCTGGGACAACATTAAATGCACCAACATTCGAATTACAGGGGCCCCAGAAGATGAAGAGAAAAAGAAAGGGACTGTGAAAATATATGAAGAGATTACAGTTGAAAACTTGACTAATATGGGAAAGGAAATAGTTAATCACCTCCAGGAAGCACAGAGAGTCCCATACAGGATAAATCCAAGGAGAAACATGCCAAGACAAATATTAATCAAATTATCAAAAATCAAATACAAAGAAAAAATATTAAAAGCAGCAAGGGAAAAACAACAAATAACACACAAGGGAATCCCCATAAGGTTAACAGCTGATCTTTCAGCAGAAACTCTGCAAGCCAGAAGGGAGTGGCAGGACATATTTAAAGTGATGAAAGGGAAAAACCTACAACCAAGATTATTCTACCAAGCAAGGATCTCATTCAGATTTGATGGAGAAATTAAAACCTTTACAGACAAGCAAAAGCTAAGAGAATTCAACACCACCAAATCAGCTTTACAACAAATGCTAAAGGAACTTCTCTAGGCAGGAAACACAAGAGAAGTAAAAGACCTACAATAACAAACCCAAAACAATTAAGAAAATCGTAATAGGAACATACATATTGATAATTACCATAAATGTAAATGGATTAAACGCTCCAACCAAAAGACATAGAATGGCTGCATGGATACAAAAACAAGAGCTGTATATATGCTGTCTAAAAGAGAACCACTTCATGCCTATGGATACATACAGACTGAAAGTGAGGGGAAGGAAAAATATATTCCATGCAAATGGATATCAAAAGAAAGCTGGAGTAGCAATTCTCATAACAGACAAAATAGATTTTAAAACAAAGACTATTACAAGAGACAAAGAAGGACACTACATAACGATCAAGGGATCAATCCAAGAAAAAGATAAAACAATTGTAAATATTTATGTACCCAACATAGAAGCACATCAATACATAAGGCAAATACTAACAGCCATAAAAGGGGAAATTGACAGTAACACAATCATTAGAAGTGGGCTTTAACACCTCATGCTCTCCAACGGACAGATCACCCAAAATGAAAATAAAAAAGGAAACACAAGCTTTAAATGATACATTAAACAAGATGGACTTAATTGATATTTATAGGACATTCCATCCAAAGACAACAGAATACACTTTCTTCTCAAGTGCTCATGGAACATTCTCCAGGATAGATCATATCTTGGGTCACAAATCAAGCCTTGGTAAATTTAAGAAAACTAAAATCATATCAAGTATCTTTTCCGACCACAACACTGTGAGACTAGATATCAATTCCAGGAAAAAGATCTGTAAGAAATACAAACACATGGAGGCTAAACAATACACTACTAAATAACCAAGAGATCAGTGAAGAAATCAAAGAGGAAATAAAAAAATACCTAGAAACAAATGACAATGAAAACACGATGCCCCCAAACTTATGGGATGCAGCAAAAGCAGTTCTAAGAGGGGAGTCTACAGCAATACCTTCCTACCTCAATAAACAAGAAAAATCTCAAATAAACAACTTAACCTTACACCTAAAGCAATTAGAGAAAGAAGAACAAAAAAACCTCAAACATAGCAGAAGGAAAGAAATCATAAATATCAGATCAGAAATAACTGAAAAAGAAATGAAGGAAACGATAGCAAAGATCAGTAAAACTAAAAGCTGGTTCTTTGAGAAGATAAACAAAATTGATAAACCATTAGCCAGACTCATCAAGAAAAAAAGGGAGAAGACTCAAATCAATAGAATTAGAAATGAAAATGGAGAAGTAACAACTGACACTGCAGAAATACAAAGGATCATGAGAGACTACTACCAGCAACTATAGGCCAAAAAATGGACAACCTGGAAGAAATGCACAAATTCTTAGAAATGCGTAACCTGCCAAGACTGAGTCAGGAAGAAGTAGAAAATATGAACAGACCAATCACAAGCACTGAAATTGAAACTGTGATTAAAAATCTTGTAACAAACAAAAGCCCAGGACCAGATGGCTTCACAGGCGAATTCTATCAAACATTTAGAGAAGAGCTAACACCTATCCTTCTCAAACTGTTCCAAAATATAGCAGAGGGAGGAACACACCCAAACTCATTCTATGAGGCCACCATCACCCTGATACCAAAACCAAAGATGTCACAAAGAGAGAAAACTACAGGCCAATATCACTGATGAACATAGATGCAAAAATCCTCAACAAAATACTACCAAACAGAATCCAAGAGCACATTAAAAGGATCATATACCATTATCAAGTGGGGCTTATCCCAGGAATGCAAGGATTCTTCAATATATGCAAATCAATCAATGTGATAAACCATATTAACAAATTCAAGGAGAAAAATCATAAGATTATCTCAATAGAAGCAGAGAAAGCTTTCGACAAAATTCGACACCCATTTATGACAAAAACCCTCCAGAAAGTAGACATAGAGGGAACTTACCTCAACATAATAAAGGCCATATATGACAAACTCACAGCCAACATCACCCTCAATGGTGAGAAACTGAAAGCATTTCCACTAAGATCAGGAACAAAACAAGGTTTCCCACTCTCACCACTATTATTCAACATAGTTTTGGAAGTTTTAGCCACAGCAATCTGAGAAGAAAAAGAAATAAAAGGAATCCAAATCGGAAAAGAAGAAGTAAAGCTGTCACTGTTTGAAGATGACATGATACTATACATAGAGAATCCTAAAGATGCTACCAGAAAACTACTAGAGTTAATCAATGAATCTGGTAAAGCAGCAGGATATAAAATTAATGCACAGAAATCTCTTGCATTCCTATACACTAATGATGAAAAATCTGAAAGTGAAATGAAAGAAACACTCCCATTTACCATTGCAACAAAAAGAATAAAATACCTAGGAATAAACCTACCTAGGGAGACAAAAGACCTGTATGCAGACAACTATAAGACACTGTTGAAAGAAATTAAAAATGACACAGACAGATGGAGAGATATTCCATGTTCTTGGATTGGAAGAATCAATACTGTGAAAATGACTCTACTACCCAAAGCAATCTACAGATTCAATGCAATCCCTATCAAGCTACCACTGGCATTTTTCACAGAACTAGAACAAAAAATTACACAATTTGTATGGAAACACAAAAAGACCCTGAATAGCCAAAGCAATCTTGAGAACGAAAAACAGAGTGGGAGGATTCAGGCTCCCTGACTTCAGACTATACTACAAAGCGACAGTAACCAAGACAGTATGGTACTGGCACAAAAACAGAAAGATAGATCAATGGAACAGGATAGAAAGCCCAGAGATAAACCCATGCACATATGGTCACCTTATCTTTGATAAAGGAGGCAAGAATATAGAGTGGAGAAAAGACAGCCTCTTCTATTTGTGGTGCTGGGAAAACTGGACAGCTACATATAAAAGAATGAAATTAGAACACTCCCTAACACCATACACAAAAATAAACTCAAAGTGGATTAAAGATCTAAATGTAAGGCCAGAAACTATCAAACTCTTAGAGGAAAACATAGGCAGAACACTCTATGACATAAATCACAGCAAGATCCTTTTTGACCCACCTCCTAGAGAAATGGAAATAAAAACAAAAATAAACAAATGGGACCGAATGAAACTTAAAAGCTTTTGCACAGCAAAGGGAACCATAAACAAGACCAAAAGACAACCCTCAGAATGGGAGTAAATATTTGCAAATGAAGCAATTTGGCAAAGGATTAATCTGCAAAATTTACAAGCAACTCATGCAGCTCAATAGCAGAAAAACCAACAACCCAATCCAAAAATGGGCAGAAGATCTAAATAGGCATTTCTCCAAAGAAGATATACAGATTGCCAACAAACACATGAAAGAATGCTCAACATCATTAATCATTAGCGAAATGCAAATCAAAACTACAATGAGATATCATCTCACACCAGTCAGAATGGCCGTCATCAAAAAATCTACAAACAATAAATGCTGGAGAGGGTGTGGAGAAAAGGGAACCCTCTTGCACTGTTGGTGGGAATGTAAATTGATACAGCCACTATGGAGAACAGTATGGCTGTCCCTTAAAAAACTACAAATAGAACTACCATACGACTCAGCAATCCCACTACTGGGCCTGTACCCTGAGAAAACCATAATTCAAAAAGAGTCATGTACCACAATGTTCACTGCAGCACTATTTACAATAACCAGGACATGGAAGCAACTTAAGTGTCCATCATCGGATGAATGGATAAAGAAGATGTGGCACATATATACAATGGAATATTACTCAGCCATAAAAAGAAACGAAATTGAGTTATTTGTCGTGAGGTGGATGGGTCTAGAGTCTGTCATACAGAGTGAAGTAAGTCAGAAAGAGAAAAACAAATACCGTATGCTAACACATATATATGGAATCTAAAAAACAAACAAAAAAATGGTCATGAAGGACCTAGGGGCAAGACGGGAATAAAGAAGCAGGCCTAGTAGAGAATGGGCTTGAGGATACGGGGAGGGGGAAGGGTAAGCTGGGACAAAGTGAGAGAGTGGCATGGACATATATACACTGCCAAATGTAAAATAGATAGCTAGTGGGAAGCAGCCGTATAGCACAGGGAGATCAGCTCGGTGCTTTGTGACCACCTAGAGCCCTGGGATAGGGAGGGTGGGAGGGAGGGAGACGTAAGAGGGAAGAGATATGTGGATATATGTATATGTATAACTGTTTCCCTTTGTTATAAAGGAGAAACTAACACACCATTGTAAAGCATCCAATAAAGATGTTAAAAAAAGAAAATGTTAGGGGAACCACTGACTGAAACCGCCCACCCTGGCCAAGCGCCATAGTAACCACTTGCATGAGTTATCTTACAACAGGAGGTCCTGGTAAGGAATGAGGAACCAACAAGCTACCACCAACCAGAAGAACTCAGGAAAGGTCAAAAGGAGAGAGGAGATTCCAGTCCATATGTCCTATCAACCTCCCAGAATCCTTCTCACTGGAATCCATCTTGGCTGAGTGATGCACATGCCACAAGGAATGACCCTGAGTCACAATGATTGGCCAGAGACAACCTGGAAACTAACCCAATTACCATAAATCCCAAGACTGTGAGCCATGAGCCATGTGGCAGGGCAGTTCTCCTGGGTTCCCTTACCCTGCTGCTCTCCACCTGGGTGCCCCTTCCCAATAAAGTGTTTTGCTTTGTCAGCACGTATGTCTCCTCGGACAATTCATTTCTGAGTGTTAGACAAGAGCCCACTCTCAGGCCCTGGAAGGGGCTCCCTTCCTGCAACAAAAGGGCCAGAAAAGCCTAGCAAGACAGAAACTTTTGGAGAATAACCTCTCTACTCCAGCAAAATACCATAAAATACACTGTGGCTGCATCCCAGCACACCAGCAAAGTCCAGATTTCTACCCTCAAGTACTTTGTTATAACAAAGTATTCCCAATCATCCCCACTCCCTACTCACTGGGATGGTGTTGCAGAAGACTGAGTAGGGAGTATACGTTTATTTCTTTCAACTCCTTGGTTAAATTTATTCTTAAATATTTTATTGGTTTTGATACTATTGTAAATAGGGTCATTTTCTTTATTTCGTTTTCATATAATTCATCATTAGTGTACAGAAATGCTACCATTTTGTGTATGATAATTTTTTTTTTTTTTTTGCGGTACGCGGGCCTCTCACCGTTGTGGCCTCTCCCGTTGCGGAGCACAGGCTCCGGACGCACAGGCTCAGCGGCCATGGCTCATGGGCCCAGTCGCTCCGCGGCATGTGGGATCCTCCTGGGCCGGTGCACGAACCCGTGTCCCCTGCATTGGCAGGCAGACTCTCAACCACTGCGCCACCAGGGCAGCCCCGTATGATAATTTTGAATCCTGTAACTTTACTGAATTCATTGATTGGATCTAGACACTGGTGTTAGTGTCGGTTGATTCTTTTCTCATTTGAGTTGTGATTTTTTTGGTTCTTAAAGGGTGATTTTCTATTGTTAGGAGGCTTAGGTTCCTATTTAATCTTTCATTTTAGCAGGTAGGTATCCTGCTCTGTTTAGTATGCAGGTCTTAACCTCCTTTTGTGGATAGTGGTTCCACTGACAGTTTTAGCAGCTTTGTGGTACCATTTTGGTCTGCTTTAACTAAGTGCCACTGGGGATCCCTGCTGGTGCTGCTTGAGGGGATAAAAGGATTCTTCCCAGGCTTGGGTGCTGGGTCTCTCTCCGGGATGAGGGGTTTTCTGGCCTCAAGGAACTAAGAGGCTTCTCTGTCCCGGGGTTTGTTGGGGGATTTCCCCTATCTTTGCACTAGAGGCCACATGCTTGTTATGGGGAGACTTTCTTCTCCCCCAACCCCTGGTCCTCTCTCTCCTCTCCCACATACCAGTTACCCTAGCCACCCTGGTGTCTCTAGGCAGGAGAGGGGAGTCTCAGGCCAATGAAGACAAGAGGCTGCCTTGTCTGGGTGCTTATGGCAGGATGCCCCCTGCTGGTTATCCCCTGTAATGCCATGTCTCTGGTAGGAAGTGGGGCTTATTGTTTACTGCTTACTGTTAGCAGAGCTCCCTTGTTGATGGCACTGGGTTTACCTGGTGTAGTTTGAGGGACTTCTGTTTGATCTGTGGTAGGAATGAACTACCTGGGCTCTCTTTTGTTGCTAGGTTGGGTCACTGTCTTTTGTTGGGTGGGGAACTTTATGACATCCTACCACTTGTGTTGTTTTTCCAGTCACGACGTTCCAAACCAGTTCACCTCCCTCTTAACACTTTTCAGAATTCTCCTTTGGTTGCCTGCTTAGTTATTTCCATGGCTTTTATTTGTGTTTAATCCAGAGAAGCAAGAAAAACAGGTCTGTGCTCTTGTATGGACCTGAAGTCTATGCTTAACTTTTTAAGAAACTGCTAAACTGTTTTCCAAATTAATGGTCTTGTTTTATATTCCCAACAGCAGTGTTATGAGAGGTCCAGGTGCTCTCACATCCTTGCCAACACATGATATGGTCAGACTTTTAACTTTTAGTCACTCTAGTGGGTGTGTAATGATTCTCATTGTGGCTTTAATTTCCATTTCCCTAATGACTAATGATGCTGAACATCATTCATGTGCTTATTTGCCATTTGTATACCTTCTTTGGTGAAACATCTGTTCAAATCTTTTGCCAGATTAAAAAAACTGGGTGGTTTGTCTTATCATTGAGATGTAAGAGATCCCTATATATTCTAGATACAAGTCCTTTGCCAGATATGTTTTGCAAATATTTCCTCTCAGTCTGTTGGTTGCCTTTTTATTATCTATACAATATCTTTTGAAGAAGTGAAGTCTTTAATTTTCTAAGTTCAATTTACTTATATTTTCTTTTATAGTTCTGCTTTTTGTAACCTACTTAAGAAATCTTTGCCTAGCTCAGAGTGTATTATGCTCTATTAAATTATCATAAACTTAGCAGGTTAAAACAACACAAATTTATTGTTCCACAGAAGTTGGTAAATCAGAAGTCTGGTGAAATTAGATGATTTCTTTGCCCTGAGTCTCACAAGACCAAAGTGAAGGTGTTGACTGGCTTGGCTCTTATCAGAAACTTCTGGAAAGAATCCATTTCTAAGGTCAGTCAGGATACTGGCAGTTTCTAGTTCCTTTCTGTTGTAGGACTGAGGTCTCCTTGCTGTCATCTGGGGTTGACCTTAGCTCCTAGAGGCCCTTCTCCAGTTCTTGCACATGGGTCCCGACATCACAGAGCCAGCAACAGTAGAGCAAATACTCATGTTTGGAATTTATTACCTCCCCTTCTGCCAATTTCTCTTGCCTCCAGCCAGAGAAAGTTCTCTGTTTTTAAAGGCTCCTGTGATGAGATTGGGCCCACTCAGATAAACCAGGATAATCTCTTTAATCTTAAAGCCTATAACCTTTATCACAGCTGCAAAGATCTTTAGCATGTAACATATATATAGGTTCCAGAGATTAAGATGTGGGCATCTTTGGGGGACTATTTTACCTACCATACAAGGTCACTAAGATTTTCTTGTTTTCTTCTAGAAGTTCTATAATTTCAGTTCTTACATTTAGTTCTGTTAAATATACATTTATTGTGGTAAAATATATTTTGTCATATTTTATGTTTATTGTATTTATGTTTATATTTGATAGTTTTGAGTCCTTTTGTTTACGGAGAGGTATAGGGCAAGGTTCTGGGTGTGTATGTCTACGACAATCCACTTATTCCAGCACCATTTTGGGGAAAAGATGACCCTTTTCCCATTGACGTCCTTGGCATCATCAAAAACAAACAAACAAAAATCAATTGAAAATACATGTATGGGGCTTCCCTGGTGGCGCAGTGGTTGAGAGTCCGCCTGCCGATGCAGGGGACACGGGTTCATGCCCCGGTCTGGGAAGATCCCACGTGCTGCGAAGCAGCTGGGGCCGTGAGCCATGGCCAATGAGCCTGTGCGTCTGGAGCCTGTGCTCCGCAACGGGAGAGGCCACAACAGTGGAGGCCTGCGTACCGCAAAAAAAAAAAAAAGAAAATACACGTATGGGTATATTTCTGGATTCTCTATTTTGCCCTAATGATCTATTTGTTATCTTTATGCCAATTCCATAGTCTTAATTAGTTTTGTAAATCGTGTAATCAGGTTAATTAAATCCTCCAACTTTGTACTTCTCTTTGAAAATTTATTTGGTTCTTGAATCCTCTGCATTTCCATATAAAATATAAAACTAGCTAGTTAATGTTATAAAAAAAGTCCTGCTGGGGTTTTGACTGGGATTACATCAAATCTATAGATCAATTTGGGAGAACTGTCAGCTTAACAATACTGTCGTTGGATCCATGAAAATTGTTATAAACTGAGTTGTTTCCTCAAAATTCAAATGTTGAAGTTCTAATGCCCATGTGACTGTATTTGGGGATAGAGCCTTTATAAAGGTAATTAAGGTTAAATGAGGTCATGGGGGTGGGGGCCTAATCCAATAGGACTAGTGTCCTGACAAGAAGACACCAGGAGTTCACACACAGAAAGAGGCCATGTGAGGACACAGTGAGAAGGTAAAAGCCCTCAGGAGAAATCAAACCTGCAGACTTGGTGATATTGGACTCCTAGCCTCCAGAACAGTGAGAAAATAAATTTCTCTTGTTTAAGCCACCCTGTCTGTGGTATTTTGTTATGACAGCCCTAGCTGACTAATATGACCATATCTTTTAATTATATGGGCTTTATTATCTCTAAGCAATATTTTATAATTTTCTGGGTACAGGTACTGCACATCTTTGGTCAAATTTATCCCTGAGTATTTCATATTTTTTGATGCTATTAGAAATAATTTTAAATTTCACCTTCTTCCACTTATTAAAAATAAACTTTCTATTTTAGAATAGTTTCAGACTTATAGAAAAGATAGTACAGAGTTTCCATATACTCCACACCCAGTCTACCCTATTGCTAACTAACACCTTGCATTATCGTGGTACATTTTTTGCAATTATTGAACAAACAAAACAGTACTGTTAACTAAACCCCATACTTTATTTGTATCCTCTTGTCTGTGAGTTTCTCACACATTCCTTGTTTTTGATGACCTTGACAGTTTTGAAGAGTCATGTATTGGTAGAATGTCTCTCAATTTGGGTTTGTCTTATGTTTTCCTCATGGTTAGACTGGGGTTATAAGTTCTTGGGAAAACAGAAGTGAAGTGCTAATCTCATCAAGTCCTATCAAGATTATATGCTGGTAGACCTTCAAGATGGCAGAGAAGTAAGATGTGGAGATCACCTTCCTCCCCATAAATACATCAAAAATACATTTACATGTGGAAAAACTCCTACAGAAAACCTACTGAATGCTGGCAGAAGACCTCAGACTTCCCAAAAGGCAAGAAAATCCCCACGTACATGGGTAGGGCAAAAGAAAAGAGGAAAAACAGAGACAAAAGGATAGGATGGGACCTGCAACTCTGGGAGGCAGCTGTGAAGGAGGAAAAGTTTCCACACACTAGGAAGCCCCTTCACTGGTGGAGATGGTGGGTGGGTGGGTGGGGGGAAGCTTTGGAGCCATGGAGGAGAGCGCAGCAACAGGAGTGCAGAGGGCAAAGTGGAGAGATTCCCACACAGAGGATCAGTGTGAACCAGCACTCACCAAACTGAGACACTTGTCCGCTCACCCGCTGGGGCAGGTTGGGGCTGGGAGCTGAGGCTCGGGCTTTGGAGGTCAGACCCCAGGAAGACGACTGGGGTTGGCTGCATGAACACAGCCTGAAGGGGGCTAGTGTGCCACAGATAGCTGGGAGGGAGTCTGGACCTGCTGGAGAGGCAAAAGACCATCGTTTTTGGGGTGCACAAGGAGAGGGGATTCCTGCTGTGTGTGCCCACAAGAGGCAGAGCACCATCTAAGTGGGCTCTGGAGATAGGCACAAGCTGCGGTTATCAGCATGGACCCCAGAGATGGGCATGAACTGCTAATGTTGCCGCTGCTGACACCAAGAATCCTGTGTGCAAGTGCAGGTCACTACCCACATCCCTCGGGGAGCCTGTGCAGCACGCCACTGCCAGGGTCCCGTGATCCAGGGACAACTTCCCTGGGAGAACACTCGGTGAGCCTCAGGATGTTGCAATGTCATGCTGGCCTCTGCCGCTGCAGGCTCGCCTCGCATTCCAATTATGACTGCGGTACCCCTCCCTCTCCCTGGCCTGAGTGAGCAAGAGAGCCCTAATCAGCTTGTGCTTTAACCGCCTCCTGCCTGGGTGGGGAACAGGTGCCTGAGGGGAGTCTACATGCAGAAGCAGGGCCAAAACCAAAGCTGAACCCCAGGAGCTGTGCGAACAAAGAAGAAAACAGGGAAATTTCTCTGAGCATCCTCAGGAGCAGAGGATTAAATCCTCGCAATCAACTTGATAAACCCTGCATCTGTGGAATACCTAAATAGACAACAAATGTTCCCAACACTGAGGTGGTGGACCTAGGGAGCAACTGCAGACTTGGGGTTTGCTTTCTGCATCTGATTTGTTTTTGGTTTTATGTTTATCTTTAGTTTTTAGTGCTTGTTATCGTGGGTGGATTTGTTTACTGGTTTGGTTGCTCTCTTCCTTTTTTAAAAAATTATATTATTATTTTTTTAAATTTTAATATATTTTTCCTTTTTTATCTTTTGGTGACTATGTGTATGTTTCTTTGTGTGATTTTGTCTGTTTAGGTTTGTTTTTACCATTTGGTTTGGGGTTCTATCTGTTCTTTTAAATTTTCTTCCTTTCCTTCTAAGCCATGTGGCTGGCAGGGTCTTGGTGCTCTGGCTGGGTGTTGTGCCTGAGCTTCTGAGGGGGGAGAGCCGAGTCCAGGACAATAGGCCACCAGAGACCTCCCAGCCCCATGTAATATCAATCAGCAAGAGCTCTCCCAGAGATCTCTGTCTCAACACTAAGACCCAGCTCCACCCAATGGCCTGGAAGCTCCAGTGCTGGAAGCCCCGTGGCAAACAACTAGCAAGAGGGGAACACAACCCCACCCATTAGCAGAGAGGCTGCCTAAAGTCATATATACTAAGTTCACAGAAACCCCAAATCACAACACTGGACGTGGCCCTGCCCACCAGAAGGACAAGATCCAGCCCAACCCATCAGAGTACAGGCACCACTCCCCTCCACCAGGAAGCCTACACAAGCTACTGAACCAACCTCACCCACCGGGGGCAGAAACCAGAAATAAGAGGAGCTACGAACCTGCAGCCTGTGAAAAGGAGACCACAAACACAGTAAGTTCAACAAAGTGAGAAGACAAATATGCAGCAGATGAAGGAGCAAGGTAAAAAAAACCACCAGATCAAACAAATGAAGAGGAAATAGGCAGTCTACCTGAAAAAAGAATTCAGAGTAAATGATAGTAAAGATAATCCAAAATCTCGGAAATAAAATGGAGAAAATAAAAAAAACGTTTAACAAGGAACTAGAAGAACTAAAGAGCAAACAAACAATCATGAACAACACAATAAATGAAATTAAAAATACTCTAGAAGGAATCAATAGCAGAATAACTGAGGCAGAAGAACGGATAAGTGATCTGGAAGATAAAATAGTGGAAATAACTGCCCTAGAGCAGAATAAAGAAAAAAGAATGAAAAGAATTGAGGACAGTCTCAGAGACCTCTGGGACAACATTAAACGCACCAACATTCGAATTATAGGGGTCCCAGAAGAAGAAGAGAAAAAGAAAGGGTCTGAGAAAATATGTGAAGAGATTATAGTTGAAAACTTCCCTAACATGGGAAAGGATATAGTCAATCAGGTCCAGGAAGTGCAGAGTCCCATACAGGATAAATCCAAAGAGAAACATGCCAAGACACATATTAATCAAACTATCAAAAATCAAATACAAAGAAAAAATATTAAAAGCAGCAAGGGAAAAGCAATAAACAACATACAAGGGAATCCCCATAAGGTTAACAGCTGATCTTTCAGCAGAAACTCTGCAAGCCAGAAGGGAGTGGCAGAACATATTTAAAGTGATGAAAGGGAAAAACCTACAACCAAGATTACTATACCCAGCAAGGATCTCATTCAGGTTTGACAGGGAAATTAAAACCCTTACACACAGGCAAAAGTTAAGAGAATTCAGCAGCACCAAATGAGCTTCAACAAACGCTAAAGGAACTTCTCTAGGCAGGAAAGACAAAGAAGGAAAAGACCTACAAAACAAACCCCAAACAATCAAGAAAATGGCAATAGGAATATATATATTGATAATTACCTTAAAAGTAAATGGATTCAGTGCTCCAACCAAAAGACATAGACTGGCTGAATGGATACAAAAACAAGATCTGTATATATGTTGTCTACAAGAGACCCACTTCAGAGCTAGGGACACACACAGAATGAAAGTGAGGGGATGGAAAAAGATATTCCATGCAAATGGAAATCAAAAGAAAGCTGGAGTAGCAGTTCTCGTATCAGACAAAATAGACTTTAAAATAAAGACTATTACGAGAGAGAAAGAAGGATACTACATAACGATCAAGGGACCATCCAAGAAGAAGATATAACAATTGTAAATATTTAGGCACCCAACTTAGGAGCACCTCAATACATAAGGCAAATGTTAACGCAAATTGACAGTAACACAATAATAGTGGGGACTTTAACACCCCACTTTCACTAATGAACAGATCATCCAAAATGAAAATAAATAAGGAAAAACAAGCTTTAAATGACACATTAAACAAGATGGACTTAATTGATATTTATAGGACATTCCATCCAGAAACAACACAACACATTTTCTTCTCAAGTGCTCATGGAACATTCTCCAGGGTAGATCATATCTTGAGTTACAAATCAAGCCTTGGTAAATTTAAGAAAACTAAAATCGTATCAAGTATCTTTGCAGCCCACAATGCTATGAGACTAGATATCAATTACAGGAAAAAAAACTATAAAAAATACAAACACATGGAGACTAAACAATATGCTACTAAATAAACAAGAGATCACTGAAGAAATCAAAGAGGGAATCAAAAAATATCTAGAAACAAATGACAATGAAAACACGATGACCCAAAACGTATGGGATGCAGCAAAAGCAATTCTAAGAGGGAAGTTTATAGCAATACAATCCTACCTCAAGAAACAAGAAAAATCTCAAATAAACAACCTAACATTACATGTAATTAGAGAAAGAAGAACAAAAAAACCCCAAACTTAGCAGAGGGAAAGAAATCATGAACATCAGAGCAGAAATAAATGAAAAAAAAAAAGAAGGACACAATAGCAAAAAACAATAAAAGTAATAGCTGGTTCTTTGAGGAGATAAACGAAAGTGATAAACCACTGGCCAGACGCATCAAGAAAAAATGGGAGAAGACTCAAATCAATAGAATTGGAAATGAAAAAGGAGAAGTAACAACTGACACTGCAGAAATACAAAGGATCATGAGAGACTACTACCAGCAACAATATGCCAATAAAATGGACAATCTGGAAGAAATGGACAAATTCTTAGAAAAGCACAACCTTCCAAGGCTGAACCTGGAAGAAATAGAAAATATGAACAGACCAATCACAAGCACTGAAATTGAAACTGTGATTTAAAATATTCCAACAAACAAAAGCCCAGAACCAGACAGCTTCACCGGCAAATTCTATCAAACATTTAGAGAAGAGCTAACACCTATCCTTCTCAAACTCTTCCAAAATATAGCAGAGGGAGGAACATTCCCAAACTCATTCTACGAGGCCACCATCACCCTGATACCAAAACCTGACAAAGATGTCACAAAAACAGAAAATTACAGGCCAATATCACTGATGAACATACATGCAAAAATCCTCAACAAAATACTAGCAAACAGAATCCAACAACACATTAAAAGGATCATACACCATGGTCCAAGCGCGGCTTATCCCAGGAATGCAAGGATTCTTCAATATAGACAAATCAATGAATGTGATACACCATATTAACAAATTGAAGGAAAAAAACCATATGATAGGGGCTTCCTTGGTGGCGCAGTGGTTAAGAAGCCTCCTGCCAATGCAGGGGACACGGATTTGAGCCCTGGCTTGGGAAGATCTCACATGCAGCAGAGCAACTAAGCCTGTGCACCACAACTACTGAGCCCGCATGCTACAACTACTGAAGCCCGTGCGCCTAGAGCCTGTGCTCTGCAACAAGAGAACCCACCACAATGAGAAGCCCACGCACTGCAACGAAGAGTAGGCCCTGCTTGCCACAGATAGAGAAAGCCCGTGCAGCAACTAAGACCCAATGCAGCCAAAAAATAAATAAATTTATTAAAAAACCCCACAAAACCCATATGACAATCTCAAAAGATGCAGAAAAAGCTTCTGACAAAATTCAACACCCATTTATGATAAAAACTCTCCAGAAAGTCAGCATAGAGGGAACCTACCTCAACATAAAAAAGGTCATATATGACAAACCTACAACGAACATCGTTCTCAATGGTGAAAAACTGAAACCATTTCCTCAAAAATCAGGAACAAGACAAGGTTGTGCACTCTCACTACTATTATTTAACATAGTTTTGGAAGTCCTAGCCATGGCAATCAGAGAAGAAAAAGAAATAAAAGGAATACAAATTGGAAAAGAAGAAGTAAAACTGTCACTGTTTGCAGATGACATGATAGTATACATAGAGAATCCTAAAGATGCTACCAGAGAACTATTAGAGCTAATCAATGAATTTGGTAAAGTATCAGGATACAAAATTAATGCACAGTAATCTCTTGCATTCCTATACACTAACGATGAAAAACCTGAAAGAGAAATTAAGGAAACACTCCTATTTACCACTGCAACAGAAAGAATAAAATAACTAGTAATAAACCTGCCTAAGGAGGCAAAAGACCTGTATGCAGAAAGCTATAAGACACTGATGGAAGAAATCTAAGACAATACAGATGGAGAGACATACCATGTTCTTAGATTGGAAGAATCAACACTGTGAAAATGACTCTACTACCCAAAGCAATCTACAGATTCAATGCAATCCCTATCAAACTATCAATGGCATTTTTCACAGAACTAGAACAAAAAATTTTACCATTTGTATGGAAACACAAAAGACCCTGAATAGCCAAAGCAATCTTGAGAAAGAAAAACGGAGCTAGAGGAATCAGGTTCCCGGACTTCAGACTATACTACAAAGCTACAGTAACCAAGACAGTATGGTACTGGCACAAAAACAGAAAGATCAATGGAAAAGGATAGAAAGCCCAGAGATAAACCCACACACATATGGTCACCTTATCTTTGATAAAGGAGGCAAGAATATACAATGGAGTAAAGGCAGTCTCTTTAATAAGTGGTGCTAGAAATTGGACAGCTACATGGAAAAGAATGGAATTAGAACACTTCCTAACACCATACACAAAAATAAACTCAAAATGGATTAAAGACCTAAATTTAAGGCCAGTCACTTTAAAAGTCTTAGAGGAAAACATAGGCAGAACACTTTATGACATAAATCATAGCAAGATCCTTTTTGACCCACATCCTAGAGAAATGGAAATAAAAACAAAAATAAACAAATGGGGCCTAAGGAAACTTAAAAGCTTTTGCACATCAAAGGAAACCATAAACAAGATGAAAAAACAACCCTCAGAATGGAAGAAAATATTTGCAAACAAAGCAACTGACAAAGGATTAATCTCCAAAATATACAAGCAGCTCACGCAGCCAAATATCAAAAAAACAAACAACCCAGGGCTTCCCTGGTGGTGCAGTGGTTGAGAGTCCGCCTGCCGATGCAGGGGACACGGGTTCGTGCCCTGGTCCGAGAAGATCCCACATGCCGCGGAGCAGCTGGGCCCGTGAGCCATGGCCGCTGAGCCTGCGTGTCCAGAGCCTGTGCTCTGCAACGGGAGAGGCCACAACAGTGAGAGGTCTGCATACCGCAAAAACAAACAAACAAAAAACAAAACAAACAAAAAAACAAACAACCCAATCTAAAAATGGGTGGAAGACCTAAACAGACATTTCTCCAAAGAAGATACAGATTGCCAACTAACACATGAAGGGATGCTCAACATCACTAATCATTAAAGAAATGCAAATCAAAACCACAATGAGGTATCACCTCACAGTGGTTAGAATGGCCATCATCAAAAAATCTACAAACAATAAATGCTGGAGAGGGTGTGGAGATAAGGGAACCCTCTTGCACTGTTGGTGGGAACGTAAATTGATACAGCCACTATGGAGAACAGTATGGTGGTTCCTTAAAAAACTACAAATAGAAAGACCATATGATCCAGCAATCCCACTACTGGGCATATACCCTGAGAAGCCCATAATTCAAAAAGAGTCATGTACCAAAATGTTCATTGCAGCTCTATTTACAATAGCCAGGACATGGAAGCAACCTAAGTGTCCATCAACAGATGAATGGATAAAGAAGATGTGGCACGTATATACAATGGAATACTCAGCCATAAAAAGAAACGAAATTGAGTCATTTGTAGTGAGGTGGATGGACCTAAAGTTGGTCACACAGAGTGAAGTCAGAAGGAGGAAAACAAATACCATATGCTAACACACATATATGCAATCTAAAAATAAAATGGTTCTGATGAACCTAGGGGCAGGACAGGAATAATGACGCAGATGTAGAGAATGGAGCTGGGATGAAGTGAGACAGTAGCACTGACATATATACACTACCAAATGTAAAATGGATAACTAGTGGTAAGCAGCTGCATAGCACAGGGAGAGCAGCTCGGTACTTTGTGACCACCTAGATGGGTGGGGTAGGGAGGGTGGGAAGGAGGTGCAAGAGAGAAGGGATATGGGGATATATGTATCCATATAGCTGATTCACTTTGTTATATAGCAGAAACTAACACAACACTGTAAAGCAATTATACTCCATTAAAGATGTTATTAAAAAAAATGGTCAGGGCATAGGGAACTATATTCAATATCCTGTGACAAACCATAATGGAAAAGAATATGAAAAATAATATATGTATATATAACTGAATCTCTTTGCTGTACAGCAGAAACTAACACAACATTGTAAATCAACTACACATCAATAAAAAAATTAAAAAAAAAAAAAGAGTATATGCTATCATGCCTGATGATGTTAACCTGTCCGAGGTAGTGTTTGTCAGTTTTCTAAACTGTGAAGTTACTTTTTGCCCCCTTCACATACTCTACTCTTTTGAAGTCACAAAGTACAGCCCTCTCTCAAGGTGTGGGGAGTTAAGGTACACCACCTTGTGAAAGAGTATGTATATACATTATTTGGAATTTTATATAGATTTGCCTCACCTCTCTCATTTATTTATTCAATCATTTATATCAGCATGTACTCACTGATATTTATTTTATATTTTGGATTTTAATTCAATATTACATTATATGTTTGTTCAAACGGTTCCAGCTTTGGTCACTGGGAGCTCTTTCAGGTTGGCTTCTGTCCCTCTGACATTCAAAAAATTTTTTTAAATTGTGGTAAAAGATACATAAAATGTACCAACTTAGCTATTTTTAAGGATCAAAGTATGTTAACTATGTTCACATTTTTGTGCAGAAGACCTCTAGAACTCTTCAAAACTTGCAAAACTAAAACTATTCCCATTGAACAGCTCACCATTTCTCCTTCCCTGCAACACCTGGCAACCACCATTGCATTTTGTTTCAATGAATTTGACTACTTTAGGTACCTCATACAAGTGGAATCACACAGTATTTGTCTTTTTGTGACTGGCTTATTTCACTTTGCTTAATGTCCTCAAGGTTCATCCTTCTTTCTTAAGACTGAATAATATTCAATTGTATGTACAGATTACATTTTCTTTATCCATTTATCCCTCAGTGGACATCTGGGTTGCCCCATCTCTTGGCTGTTGTGAATAATGCTGCAATGAACCTGGGTGTGCAAATATCTTTTCAAGGCCCTGCTTTCAATTCTTTTGGATATGTAAACAGAAGTTGACTGTTGGATCATATGGTAGTTCTACTTCTAATTTTTGAGGAACCTCTATACTGTTTCCCATAGTGACTGCAACATCTTACATTCCCACCAACAGTGCACAAGGGTTCCAGTTTCGCTGATCCTTGCCAACACTTGTTATCTTGTGTGGTTTCCTCCAACTTTGTGGGTATGGATTTGAATGCATTTATTCTAGCAGCTAAAGACGCACCATTCAGAGCTCCTTTCAGGAGAATCTGATGTAGGGAGTATAGTTGGTTGACAGCTTCCAGCTACTACATTTTCAGATCAATGGATCCATCTGTGCTGAGGCCATGGACCCCCTCAGCTGCTCCCAGCCACTGATTGAGCAAGGCATGGGTCCAAAGTCAGGTCATTTCTGCCTGAAGGCTCTCTCTACCTTTGCCTTTACTCTCTCTCCTTTATCTTTCGTGTATGCTTCCCCCAATAAATTCTTGCACATCTAATTTTGTCTTGGCATATGCTTCTTTGACACAGGATTTTGGGAAGAAGTGAAATTAGATATTTAGTCTAGTGTCTTAATATGGAAGTCACTATTAAGTTTTTTTGTTCTTTAAAGATTGCAAATTCCAAGTTTCACTGAACTATGGGAGAATGAATTACTTCTAACATGTTTATTATCTGTGAGAAAGTTTATTGTTCCGATTTACTAAAACTTAAAATATTCCATCAAATTACCCAGGAAAATCCAGGTAGCAAAAATATATAACACTGTCCATTCCTTCAATAGATTTCAAATAAGTTTTAAAAGGCCACAGAATGATATATATATATAGACAGATAACAGAGATATATATATACACGTGCGCGCGCACACACACACACACACACACACAATACCATTTAAACAACTATGTTCTATACTTAAAAATTCAAGTATAGAAATATACTCTGTAGTGCTGAGGTAACACTGTAACTTTTCCTCAACACGACTACATAGGTGTTTACGGTTAAGTGTGACTATTACTGTGAAGCCTCAAGTCACTTGATCAATTCCATTTCGATTTTAGACCAAAAGCAGTATATTATACATGCACCTGAAGGAAATATCAACATGTCTGTGTCCGTGTGTGTGTCCGGGGTTGGGGGGAGGGGAGAAGAGGTATATGCCAGGGAAAGGTTGACTGAACCACACAGATAACTGAATGTTAGAAGTCTGCTGTAGTCGGTAATACAGAAACATACACAGTCTTCGTGTTCAAAGTCTTCATGGGGATTTCTTCTGTAATTTCTAGAATGGAAAGAAGAAGTTTTAAAGAAATCATTTTTCTACTTATTCTGGATGAATATTAAAAAAATGTTAACTGCCTGGGTAGTAAGAAATTCGGCCTCACCTTAAGAGAAACCTAAACTTTGTCCCAGCTACTGGGGGTAGTTCTGAAACCCTGGGATTTCCTGAGTGATAGGAGCATCTTTTGTTATTTATTGTAGGCCCCTGAACACACCTGATGGTTTATGCTACTGAGATGACTCAGGGTGGAGCTGGCTACACCAGAAAGAGCAATCATACGTATGTAATGAAGCCTCAATACAAACTCTAGACACCAAGGCTCAGCTGAGCTTCCCTGGTTGGTAATACACTGTACGTACTACTGTCATGTATTCAGGCTAGGAGGCAACACTGTCCATGCCTCCTTGCAGAGAGATAATCTGAAGTTACATATTTGGACCCCCTCCCAGATTTGGCCCTGTGCATCTCCTCTCTTTGCCTGGTTCTAGTTTTTATCCTTTCCCTATAATAAATGTAGTCATGAGTACAATAGCTTCCACAAGTTCTGTGAATCCTGCTAGCAAATTATCAGACCTGAGGGTGATTTTTGGAAACCCTCTGAACTTGCAGTTGGTGCCAGAAGTGACAACGGTCTTGTGTGAACTCTTTTGTCTGAGCTTGTAGTTGGAGCCTAACTCCTTATACTTGGGGTTAGAAGTTTTGGGCAGACTTCTGGAGGACTGTGCCCTTAACCTAACTAACTCTGAGTACTGCCCAAGATGTCCCCACAATCCCACACGAACAATATTTCCTATGTCTTCAGAAAAGGCCTAGAAGCAATGCTAAGCAAGCAGCTCAGATTTGTGGTTCCTAAATATTAACACCCTATAACAGGAAAAACAGCAAGTCGTTTCCATGTTTGGGGAAGAAAGAGTATACATGATAAACCTAGGACAGCTTGCAATGTCAGAAAGCAAGAATTTATCAAAGACTAAAGACTCAGGTCAAAAAATACAGGAGCCAATACAGCTAAAGATAAAAGAAAAAACTGAGCATCCAAAAGCATAACACAAATACTATAGATCAAAACACACTGAATATATTAAAGCTCAGAAAAAGAGTGGGGCAGTGGAGGGAGAAGAAGAAGGGAAAGGAAGGAAGGAAGGAAGGGAGGGAGGAAGGAACGAGAAAGGAAAGAAAGAGGGAGGAAGGAAGGAAGGAAGGAGAAAATTTTTAAAAGTTCTATGCCTACTGTGGGGCATTTTGCATCTAGCCAGATCTGAATTCAAAGGGAAGGACCAACTTTCTCTAAAAATGGCTCCTGTCCTAACAGGAACTCTGGATAAGAAAATGCTCTCAAAAGCTGCCTCCTTAATAGAGAACTACAGGAGCTGGAGAAGATATTTAGAGTCTAGTGGAACAAGCAAGAAGGCATCAGTGAGTTTCTAAAACTGTAAGCCTTATGAGATCCTTCTAATTTACCAAATTATTAATATTTTATGAAAGATAATCTTGAGAGGAAGAATACAATGAAAACGAGGCAAGAGATATCAGATTGGGAAAAGATACTGGATTGGGAAGAATACCAGGTTTCTTGATAATCTTGGGTGAATAAGTTAACTTTCAAGCTTTTACCTACTAAACTTGCCCAGTCAACCTTAAAGAGCAAAAAGAAGGTAATAAGACATTATAGGTAACATCTGGTTTGTGAATCATAGGTAGTAGTACTAATACCTGATTCACATGGATGTGATTCTATCCTTGATCAGTTTCAACCAGGTACCTACACTTGCATACAACAAGTAAAAATGATGACAATTCTTCATTTTCACTGCTCAACTGCACTTGGTGACCAATGGATTTGAGGGCTAAGAAAAAGAAGTTAAGAATGTCTTTGAAGTTTCACACAAGGTTATCAAAACAGGAAGCTACACCTACTTGTTGATGCTGACTACCAAACCATCATGAAAGAGCCAAGTGTGTTGGAAGGAGAGTGAAAAAAGCCTTCTGATAGAACGAAAGCTTCATGGACATAACTGGAAAGACAGATAAGGACCAGAACAGGAAGGATTTTATGTGTCAAGCTAAAGATTCTGAAGCATTAGATAATAGTGAGCCTTGGGGGATCCGAGCAGGGGAACATCATCAAGGGAGGAATGTGCATGAAGACAATCTTGGTGGAAGAATACAGCCTGCAGACAGGCTGTCTCTTTAGATGATGAGGCCCTAAAACTAGGGAGGGGTAAAGAGACAAAGGAGAGTTATTGAAAATAAATCTCAAGCAAAATAACTGTGCTTCATTGAAGAGAGAAATGCAAGTGGAAAAGAAGGCTTTCACTTTTAATAATGTAGCAGAAAATGTCAAAGTATAATATAAAACATTAATTAAAAAAACTTTTTTTAATTAAAAAAAAATAGCTGAGCAAGGGAAGAAAATGAGAGAAATCCACAGAGCCCAAAATATCATGAATCCCAAGAGGTAGCTGAACATTAAGATTTTCTGGTGGGCCTGGAGGCTTAAAGGTTTGGCACTAATAGGCTATGAAAGTGAGAGAAGAAAAATCCTAGGGTCTACACAAACTGGGGAGTCCAATGAAACCCCCCTCAAAAAACTGAGACCTCAGAGTCTGTCATACAGAGTGAAGTAAGTCAGAAAGAGAGAGACAAATACTGTATGCTAACACATATATATGGAATTTAAGAAAAAAAAAATGTCATGAAGAACCTAGGGGTAAAACAGGAATAAAGACACAGACTTACTAGAGAATGGACTTGAGGATATGGGGAGGGGGAAGGGTAAGCTGTGACAAAGCAAGAGAGAGGCATGGACATATATACACTACCAAACGTAAGGTAGATAGCTAGTGGGAAGCAGCCACATAGCACACGGAGATCAGCTCGGTGCTTTGTGACCGCCTGGAGGGGTGGGATAGGGAGGGTGGGAGGGAGGGACATGCAAGCGGGAAGAGATATGGGAACATATGTATATATATAATTGATTCATTTTGTTGTGAAGCAGAAACTAACACACCATTGTAAAGCAATTATACTCCAATAAAAAATAAATAAATAAAAATTAAAAAACAAAAAACTGAGACCTCAAATAAGGAGCCCATGGAAAAAGGGTAAATTTCAAAAAGATCCTTCACCACAGAGAAAAACAGTTAAGAGAACGTTATGGGTTTAATAATGGCCTTCCAAAAGATATGACCACGCTTTAATTCCTGGAAACTGTGACTGTGACCTTTTTTGGAAAAAGGAGAAACAGACATAAGAGGTGGCAATGAGGCAGAGATCAAAGTGATGTAGCCACAAGGATGCCCGGAACCACCAGTAGCTGGAAGAGGCAAAGAACAAATTCTCCCCTAGAGAATACAGTCCTGCTGACACCAATTTCAGACTTCTGGCCTCCAGATCCGTGACAGAATACATTTCTGTTGTCTCAGGCCACCCAGTTTTTGGTAATTTATTGCACCAGTCACAGTAAACCAATATAGAGACTTGCCCCACTTAGCCTTGGTTTGGGGAGATAGAGAGACATAACATGTCCCCATGAGAATTCTGGCCCCTTGCATGACTGGGGCCAGAACTTTCTAAACACTCTCTGTGGCCCAAAATAATTGAGTTTAAAGTGGGCCAGGGTAGACAGTGCCCCCAAAGAATTAAAGAAATGTTCCCTTAAAGTGGACATCAACTGAAACATCACAAAACAGCCAGCCAGAATCAACTTCATCAGAACTCTAGAAAGCAATCAAACGTTTACAGCAACCAAGTGAATGTTGAATCAGAGAAAAGGCAACTTGAAAATGGCAGGAAAGATCTGTGTTTTTACTTGTGCTTTACCAGCTCCTTCCTAGCTTGGTGGTGGGCTTGAAGACAGTAGCCCCTGTTTCCAGTGTGGGACCCTGGTTCCTAGTTCCAGGAGGAATGGAGCAAAAGTACTGCGTTTGTTCTAACCTGTCTGGGAGCTACTTGAAGGGCTTACATAAGGTGCTTGTCTCTGTTTTGCCTACTTGGAACTCACTCAGGGTGGAAAAGTGGTGGGCACTGCATGAAAACCAAAGGCAAACAAAAAACCCACGGCTGCCTGAGGCAAAAGATTATGGATGAGACAGGCAATGGATTGCTTAAGGCCTGGGAGGAAAAGTTTGGGCAATTAGGGCATTAAAAAGTGCCTCTGTATGCTGAATAATTTAGAAAGCCACATTCATGCCCAGGGCAGTATGCATATACAGAAAGATCTGAGAAGACCCTAAGCATTTGATTCTGATAAAGGTAAAAAGCTTTTTTGGCCAAATGTGGCTGATCTTCAGGGCTCAGTGAAAACAGGAAGAGAAGCCTGAGGCAGAACTGTAGACAGCCTGGTGGAGCTGAAGGAGTGGACCAGAACAGAGTCAATCTTTAAAGACTGGGAGAGGTAGGTATTTTGTTTTTAAATTTTTAGTTCCTGGAGGTCAAGGAAATCTCTGTCAAAATAATAGCTGAACATAAGCTAAAGGAACAGAGACTTCAGGGACTACATACAACCAGGAATAGTCTTTGTAAAAATAGTTTGGAAAAGTCATAAACAAACAGACGACTGTAGCCTTCAACCATCAAACACGGCAAACCCTGGGGAAGAGAACCTGATTTCCAGAGTCACCAAATTCAAATATCCAGTTTTCAAAGAGAAAAAAAAATTACAGGGCATACAAAGATATAGGAAAGTACGGCCCATTCACAGGAAAAAATAATTAACACAATCTGTCCCTGAGGAAGCGCAGATACTTGGACTTATTAGACAGACTCTAAATCAACTGTCTTAAATGGAAAACAACTGACTAATGGAAAGGTCAATGGAAACCACATACAAAGAACAAGCCAAGAAAACAATGTATCGACAAAATGAGAATATCAACAGAGAAATTATAAAAGGAACTAAACAGAAGTTCTGGAGCTGAAGTACAATAACTGAAATTAAGAAGTCACTAGAGAAGCTTAACAGCATAATTTAGCATACAGAATAAACAGTGAACTCGAAGATAGGACATTTGAAATCATCCAGTCTGAAGGAGAAGAAAGAAAAGAGAATGAAGAAAAGTGGACAGAGCCTAAGGGGCGTCTGAGACACAGACCAAGTGGACCAACATACACACTATGGGAATTTCAGGAAGAAAAGAATATAAAGAATATTTGAAGAAATAATGACCAAATCTTGAATGTAGCAAGAGAAGCAAAATACCAGGATACTCAATAAGATTAAAAGATTAATTTCTAATCAGAAACCATGAGAGCCAGAAGGCAGTGGGACAACATATTTAAAGTGCTCAAAGAAAAAACTATCAACAAAGAATTCTCCATTTTGCAAAACAGATTTTTTTCTTCTTAATTTTTCTTCACACATTAAGGAGCAATTAAGACATTCCAGAATAAACAGAAAGTTGAGGGAGTTCATTACTGCTAGAACTGCCCTCCAAGAAATGCTAAAGGGATCCTTCAGGTTGAAATGAAAGGATGCTAGACAGTAAGTCAAAGCCATATTGTTGTTGCATTTTTTATTTTTAACTCCACTTTTTGTTTTCTACATGATTTTAAAGTAAATACATAAAACACAGTTAAGAACTTATGTTTTGGGGAACATAATTATGAAGATATAATTTCTGACAAGAATATAAATGGGGGCAGAGCTGTATAGAAGCAGAGTTTTTGTATGTTATTAAAGTCAAACTGGTATCAATTCAAGTTAAATTGTTATAAATTTAGGATGTTAATTGTAATCCCCATGGTAAACACTAATATCTTAAAACACACACACACACAAGAGGAAGTAAAAAAAGAAAACAGTAAACTGCAAAAAATGAACTGAACACAAAAGGTGGCAGTAATGGAGGAAATGAGGACAAAAAAGGTACAAGGCTTCTAGAAAAAAATTCCCAGTAAAATGGCAGAAGTTCTTCCTTATGAGTAACTATTTTTTTTCTTTTTAACCAAAGCCTAACTGACCCGGGGAAAGGGAAATACCCACCTCTAGCCCCCTTTACCTTCCTTTCTTACCTAAAGAGGAAAAATTTTAAAGCCGAGTAACACCTGTGAGGGTCACAGCCCAGAGGCACAGGCTTACTAAAGACTGAGAACTAATCATAAAATTATAGAACACTTCCCCCACTTCTCCCTCCCCCATACTTTACTACAACATCATATGGGCTCCTGTATGACAATAGGGCATTACAGCTGAAAGAATGGGCAAAGCTCTGACCATATTTAAAAAGGAATCTCTAGGGAAACCATAAGACAGAAGAAGGAAATTTGAGCCTCTGGAACCTACAGCAACAGTAAACAATAAACACAGCCTAACTCCTAGCCAGATAAGCATAAAACCTTACAATAAAGGCCTATTTACCTCAGTTCCTTTTCCCCAGTACATCATGTATTGCTATCGACCAAATATTACAAAGCATTCTAAAAAGGAAAAAACACAATAGGAAGAGACGAAGCAAGCAACACAACCAGACTCAGATATGGCAGAGATTTTGAAATTATCAGATTGGGAATTGAAAATAACTGGGATTAATGTTAAGGACACTAATAGAAAGGGTGGACAATATGCAAGAACAGATGGGTAATGTAAGCAGAAAGATGGAAATTCTAAGAATTAAAAGGAAATGCTAGAAATCAAAACTCTGTAACAGAAATGAATAATGCATTATACCAAAAAAGTTATACCCAGGCACAGCATATTCAAACTGCAGAAAATCAAAAGACTATCTTTGGAAAAGATAATGCCTAGCAACTTTCCACCAGTGCTAGGAGACACAAATCTTGACTCAGAAAGTCCAATAAATCCCAGGCTGTACGGCTGAATAAATAAAAGGATGAAATGGTAAAAGGTTTTGAGTTGGGATGACAAGAAGGATGGCTATAAACAGAAAAACCCAGATCCCATCAGCAGAAGCTGTTTGAGGAAATGATTCCAGTGGCAGCAGCACTAAAATGAACACCCATGTGTAACAGGGAATCGAATATAGAACAGAACTCGGGGGAGGGCTAAAATGTCACTAGAGAAGTTGTCAGAACAGCCACAGAAGGTGAAATCACAGAAGTGGATGATATAAGCGGGAGAAAGAGAAAACATATCCTCGAAGACACTAGCCTGTGCCTTATCCTGACTCTATCCTGACTCTGTTTTCTGAATTATGGAATGGAGAATATGTCAACTAATGACCTAGCTCTTCACATTTTTATGCAGCTCACTGAGAAAAGGTATGCTTTTTAAGTTGTTAAGGAGGAAGTACAATGTCAGTTATGTTTCCTTCAAGCTGTTATTTTAAAATACAGTGAACATTTTGATTCTCGGGGAAGAGGACAATTTTAGGATCAGCAAATAAGCTAATTTACCTAGAAGCATGTATTTTAATATACCAATATAGTTTTTAGATTATTTCCAAAGCAAAAAGTAATCATCCTTTTAATTATTTTTTTTCTTATTATCTATTTTATACATATCATCCTTTTGATTATTATTATTTTAACATTTATAGTATGGCAAATTTCTGGAGAAAGAGCAAAAAAAAAGAAAAAAAGTATAACAATAGTACTATCTCTTACACATATAATTGATGGCATCACAATCTATTTTCAATAAAATAAAAACAAAAATGAAAAACAATTAGCACGTTCTATAATCTCCTCACCTTCTGTTTGAGCCTCATTCAAAAACAGTTTTAGCTTCCTGCTCCGAAGGCCAAACACCTTGGCTGTTTCATACAGAAGACCTTGGTGGGTCAGCCCATTCTGCCCAAGTGGATTTTCAAGCAGGAGAGTGCCTACTGTTCCCATTAAACACTCTACAGAAAAAAAAAAAACCCAAAATGGATTAAATCCTGAGAGTTCACCCTCTAGCTAGTGGATCCCTAATGGAGGTAGTGAGTAGATAGTGGTGCTGGCTTTGAAAGCCAGCAGTGAGTACAAGAGCAAGAGTGGGATTAATTGTACAGTCTGCAGAAACAGTCTTAAATATTTCACAGGGGGAAAGGAGAAAGGGAAGAAGAAAAAACAACTAGTATAAAAGCCCAGTAGTTTAGGGAAGAGATATTCAGTAAACAGTCAAATGAAGAGCCTGAAGACAGTAATAAATGTGCACAATGAGGACCCCAAAATATCAAGGAAAAATAAGTATCGATCTAGTCTGTTGATTAAGGCATGGATATGTACAACAGTTCTCAGAACATTTTCCAAGAAAAAAAGAAGGCAAAATTTAAGACTACAATGTTCTGACATTTAAACAGTTCAGCTTCGTTTAGCTGTTATTTTTACCTAACCAATTTACCTCATTTCCTGACCATATCAGATGGAGGGGTGTTTCTACATAAATACACCAAAAGAAACAAGCCGTGAGTATTCCCCAAAGAAGTGCTAGTCTATATTTTAAATTACCAAGTTGAAGCTGACTTAAAAAATCCATATAAATCAGAGAGATTGAACATTAAAGGAAATCTTAACATCTAGCACACCATAACCTGCCTGCTGAGGGTGTCCACAGCTGGGGGAGGCACGCACCTTGTGGGTCTGCATTCAAGAGCTGTAGGTTGATATACTGACAGAGAAGAGTACTAGGACTGTTGACCACAGAGGGAGTTGATCCTGCAGCCACACAAAGTGTTTTTCCACTAAGACTCAGTAAGTTGGTTTGCTTTTTTATTTCTAAAAATAACAACAAAAAAATCATTCTTTCAGGGGGAAAGTTCAGAGCTGAAGTCATTCACTTTTCCCTATTTAATTATTAAACTATCATGTATCTTTACAGTGATGCTTTCCACTTTATTTCTATTTATCAAAGGATACTGTCTTTTCTATAAAATCAGGCTTTAATGACATGCAAATAGTAGGAAATCTTAATGTTGCAAAATAGCATAATATTCATAACTTATAAGGCAAATTGTTTTTTCCCCTTTTAGTATTTTTCCTCCATATTATATAGCTCCTCTTAAAATTTCCTCTTATATCAGAATCCTAAACTTTACCATGAAAAGGAGGCTTATATTAAAAAAAGATAATTATGATCAGAAGATAAGCTGACTAATGAACATATGTGGAAAAGAGCAAGACACACAGAACACACATAGTGTAATTTCATTTATATACAATTAAACATTGCTTAGGGTAGAAGATTGGTTACAGCCACTATGCCACTAAAGGTTAAGGTGGGGCTCAGGCATTACTCAGCTTTCACAGGCTGCCGCCTGCTGGATCAGAGGGGACAGTGAGCTAGACAGATGTGAGTTCCAGTATGTCCTTGCTTCTTATTCTACAGTGACTTGAGATAGAGATCCAAGTTGTCCACTGACTTACTTACCAGCTCCCCTTGGTGGATCCTGGTGAGAGATTTTCCTCAGAGCCCCCAGTGAACCATCTGTCTTCCAGACCTTAACTTCCTCAGTTTCCCCACATCATGTTTGCTTCCCTTATCCAGCCTTATCAAATGGCTGTCCACAGTGCTTCTATCCATTTACAATCCAACAGGGAATGACAAATCCTATTACATAATATCCCTGACATCTGATATTGTGAAATTCTTCTAGCTTTTGCCAATTCAGTTACATGTGATAGTACCTCATTGTGGTTTTTCCTATTGAGGTTCAGCAGTTTTCCCTTTATTTATTGGCCATTTATATTTCTTCTTTTAAGCTACTGATATTTAAAAGTTTCTGAAAATGAACATTCAGGTTTGTTAAGTGAGTGTATTAGTTTCCTTTGTCTGCTGTAAGAATCACAAACTGGGGAGGGAGGTGGGGTGGGGTGGGTGGGATGGCTTAAAACAACAGAAATTTATTGTCTCACAGTCTCTGCAGGTGAGAAGTCCAAAATCAAGGTGTCAGTAGGGCCATGCTCCCTCTGAAGCCTGTAAGGGAATCCTTCTTTTCCTCTTCCTAGCTTCTGGAGGTTCCCAATATCTTTGGTGTTTCTTGGCTTGCAGGTTTGCCTAATTCCAATTTCTGCCTTTGTCACCACATAGCCTTCTCCCTGTTTATGTCTTCACATGGCCCTCTTCTTATAAGGACACCAGTCATACTGGAGTAGTGCCCACCCTACTCCAGTATTACCTTAACTAATTATATCTGCAATGAACCTATTTCCAAAGAAGGTCACATTAGATGGTACTGGGGGTAAACATAAGGACTTCAACCCATCTTGGGGTAGAGGTGGGGGATTCGGTGGTGATGTCACAATTCAACCCATGACAGTGGGAGGAAATGTACTTATAATTCTTTAAAATTTTATTTAGGCTTGTCTCATTGAGAATCTGGATTTAGCAAGACGCTGGATTTAGCAAGATGCAGACACTATGTTTAATAAAGTTAAAACACAACAGGGAAGTCTCTGAAGCCTAGAATGCATCACATGGCTAACAGTAAAGGGTAGGATTAGAACCTTCATCTCCTAGTAAGTCCAGTGTTCTTTCAGCCATATCACACAAAGAAAGCATAAAGAGACACTTGCAGGCAGGCACTACTGTAGAGGCTGGCCCTGACTCAGAGTCAGGAAAAAGGCAAAGGTTATGTTACCAAATTAAGATCCTTAATGATCAATCTCGTGTCAAAGGACATAGATGAATATCTTTTGACTTTCTACACACCTGTTTCACCATGGAAGACAGCCAGCTCTCTATTTTTTACACCAAAAACGCTAGTAACAACACTCTTCAGCTTTAGAAGGTCCAACCTATTATCTCCTTTTGGATTTTCCAGAAGTAGTACTCCACCTAAAAAGCCAAAAATATAAGTGAAACTGAAGAAAAAAAAAGTTAAATTTGAATAAAAAGTCAAGGGGAACACATCATTTGTATATTTTCTTTGGTAAATGTCTATTCACGTCTTTTCCCATTTTCTAATTAGATCTAAAAGAAACTGTTGAGTTTTGAGACTTCTTCATATATTCTAGATACATCCTTTGCTGGATAAGAAGTTTGCAAAGATCTTCTCCTAGTCTGTAGCTTGTTTTTTCATCCTTTTCACAGGATCTTTCACAAAGAATTTAAAATTTTGAAGAAGTTCAATTTATCAGTTTTTCTTTTTATGGATTGGACTTCTGGTATAAAGTCTTAAAAACTCTGCCTAATCCTGAATTCTAAAAATTTTGGTTTTTTCCTAAATGTTTTATGTTTTTTTTAAAAATAAATTTATTTTATTTATTTATTTCTGACTGTGTTGGGTCTTCGTTGCTGTGCACGGACTTTCTCTAGTTGTGGGAATGGGGGCTACTCTTCGTTGCGGTATGCAGGTTTCTCATTGAGGTGGCTTCTCTTGTTGCAGAGCACAGGCTCTAGGCGCGAGGGCTTCAATAGTTGTGGTGCACGGGCTTGGCTGCTCTGTGGCATGTGGGATCTTCCCAGACCAGGGCTCGAACCCATGTCCCCTGCATTAGCAGGCAGATTCTTAACCACGGAGCCACCAGGGAAGCAAGTCTGTGATCCATTTTAAGTTAGTTTTTGTATAAGGTGTAAGACTTAGGTCTAGGACATTTTTTTGCATGTGGATATCTAACTGCCTAGTACCATATAATGAAGACTACTCAATTAAGTTGCTTTTGCTCCTTTCTCAAAAATCATCTGGCCCCATTTTGTGATCTATTGTGAGTCTACTTCTGTATTCTGTATCTGTGACAATGATTTTTGTGTCTATTCAATGCTCATGCCACACAAGTCTTCAGATAAGTCTTGAAGTTGGGCAGGGTGATTTCTCCCACTATATTCTTATTTTTCAAAAGTGTTTTAACTACTTTATTTTTCTTCTCTTTCAAGAAAATTTGGCTATATCTACAACAAAATATTGCTGAGATTTGACAGGACTGAGTTAAACTTATATACTAACTGGGGGAGAACTGACAGGTTTATTATATTGAATTTTCTAACCCATGATTATGGCATGTCTCTCCATTCATTTACTTATTTAAACTTATTTATTTATTTATGGCCGCGTTGGGTCCTCGTTGCTGCACACAGGCTTTCTCTAGTTGTGGCGAGCGGGCACTACTCTTCGTTGCAGTGCGTGGGCTTCTCATTGTGGTGGCTTCTCTTGTTGTGGAGCACGGGCTCTAGGCACGTGGGCTTCAGTAGTTGTGGCAGGTGGGCTCAGTAGTTGTGGCTCATGGGCTCTAGAGCACAGGCTCAGTAGTTGTGGCGCGTGGGTTTAGCTGCTCCGCGGCATGTGGGATCTTCCCAGACCAGGGCTCGAGCCTGTGTCCCCTGCATTGGCAGGCAGATTCTTAACCACTGCGCCACCAGGGAAGTCTCTCTCCATTTATTTTGATCTTTGATTTTTTCATCATTATTTTGTAGTTTTTGACATAAAAGTCCTTTACCTGTTTTATTAGATTTATACCAAAGTATGTCTCTTTTGAGCAATTGTAAATGGTATTACATTTTAAATTTCATTCTCCATGTGTTCATTGCTAGAATATAAAAATTAATTTTTGTATGTTTATCTTATATCCTGTGAATTTGATGAAAACCTTTTTCTTTTTATAAGCAATATGATTTTTTAAAAAGTAATAGATTTTATTCAATTACTTTGGAAACAAACCCTCCCAATTAAAGCTTAAACCCAAATGGTATATAAAACTAGCCAAAATACTTTAAAATAATATCAAGATCACCTGTAGTTTTTTCCTCATAACATGAATGCTTTCAGTCAGACAGTAAATTACAAACCATATCGCATCATGTTGATGCAGATGATAAATTGTGGTTGCATTTGAAATCAATCCTGGGAAAATCATCTTGTTGGAGTTGTGAGCTCTTCCTAGTTGTTTGGTCAGTTGGTCCAGAAAGAAGCAGTACTGAAGTCAGCAGATGGGGGAGCTAGGCCCCATCTGTTTTGTCACTGCTCATTCTGCTGACCTTCTGTGACTAAAGCTGACAAAAAACGCTGGCCCTGTTGACATTTCTTATGCACATCCTCTGCTCCTGCGACTAATTCCTTCCACAGGATCACCTGTCTCCACCTAAGACAGGCAGAATGTTGGCAGTGATGGACCAGCTCACATGCCACACATCACTGAACTTGTGCAGCAGTGTAGAGGACCACGTATTGCCCGAGGTATCATCACAGGTCCAAATGGATACACAAACATCCTGGGAATAGCTGGTAACAGTGCTGGTGGCAAAGCAACGGAGGGGTCCCAGTATACATCTCAGTCTGTAGATTCCTTGCAATTTTCTATGTAGACAATCATGTCACCTTCAAATAGAAACAGTTTTATTGCTTCCCTTCTGATCTGCATGGCTTTTCTTTTCTTGCCTCATTCTACTGGCAAGAACTTCTAATGCAATGCTGAATAAGAGTAATGAGAACGGGTATTGGTTCTGATCTTACACAGAAGACATTCAATCTCTTCCAATTAAGTATAATGTTAACTATAGGTTTTTTACAGATGCTCATTATCAAGTTGATGAAGTTCCTCTCCCTATTTTTCTGACTTTTTTTTTTTATCATGAATGAACATTGAATTATGTCAAATGCTTTTCCTAACTGGTATAGTCTTATAAGCTTTTAGTCTGTTAATATGGTAGATTATACTGATTGGTTTTTGAATACTGAACCAGCCTTGTAACCTTGGAATAAACCTCACCTGTCATGATACATAATTCTTTGTATATACTGCTATATTCAATTTCATGATTTTTTGTTAAGAATTGTACATTTATATGCATGAGAGATATCTGTAGTTTTCTTTTTTTGGTATTGTTTGTATCTGGTTTTGGTGTCAATACTTTATTATGGAATAAAGTGAGTTAGGGAGTGTTCCTTCCTTTTCTATTTTCTGGAAGATCTGTGTAGAACTGGTGTTTATTCTTTTAAAGTCTGGTTGAATTCTCTAGCAAAACCATTTGGATCTGGAGATTTCTTGAGAGTTTCATTACTTTTTTAAAATTGCCATCTCTTTTACTTTTTTCCTCAGTTTCCCTTCCTCCCTTTCCCAAGACTTATTATGAACTTTGTTTTTCAAGTCCATGTTCTCGTATTTCATAATTCTATATGTTCATAAACAATGTGTGATGATGTATTTTTAAAATTTACATGAATGCTCGCTATTGTATATTTAATTGTGAAACTTGTTTTCATTGAAAATGTTTTTTAAATATAGAAAAATTTATACACAGAGATACATTTCATTACTTTTAACTGGTATGAGGAACCGACATTATGAATATGTCTATGTCCCTTTTTGATGGACATCTGTATTGTGCAACACCATCAGTGATGCCATTAAACTCAACTAAAAAATCAAATTTACAATCAAAGTTTCTAGGGAGTTTTTAAATTATGAGTTCAATCTCCTTAATAGCTATAGGGCTACTGAAATTATCTATTTCATATGAGTGAGTTGAGGCAGTTTGTGCTTTTTGAGAAACTGGTTCATTTCATCCAAGTTGTCAAATTTATGTGTAGAGAGTTATTCACAGTATTTACTTATCTTTTTGATTTCTGCAGTCTGTATTCATGTCCTATTTTATTCTTTTTTCTTTTTTTTAATGTAAACTTTTACTATTTTATTCTTGATATTGGTAATTAGTGTTTTCTTTGGTTCTATGTCAGTCTCACTAGAGGTTTATTGATTTTATTAATTTTTTCAAAGAACCACATTTTTTGTTTTATTATCTTTATTGTTCCCCTATTTTCAATTGCTTTCACTTCTGTTCTTATTTTTATTTTCCTTCTTTCTGCTTACTTTCTTTTTTAGATTCTTGAGGTTGGAACTTAGATTATTGATCAAAACTTTCTTCTTTTCTAATGTTAGTCTTCAGAGGTACAAATTAGCTGTAATCCACATATTTTGATACTGTATTTTCCTTTTCATTGAGTTTTACGCATTTGTTTTTCCTTAACACTTTTTCCCTGATCATGGATTATTTAGAAGTACGTTTTTTAGCTTTCAAATGTGCTGAGGTTTTGCTTTTACCTTTCTGTTATTGATTTATAGTTTGATTCCATTGTGGTCAGAGAACATACTCTATATGATTTCAACTCTTTAATGTGATGAGATTTATTTTATGGCCTAGGCTATAATATACCTTGGTAAATGGGAACATGAATAGTATGTGTAGTCTGCTGCTGTTAGGTGGGGTGTTCCATAAATACTGATTAGATTCTGATTTTCTGTCTAACTGTTCTCTCAAACTATAATTACGGGTTTTTTTGTTCTTGTTCAAGGTCTAACAGTTTTTTTTGTTTCATGTATTTAAGCAGCTCTGTTGTTAGGTACATATACATTTAGGATCATTATATTTTCCTCTGGGTTGACATTATATCATTATTTAGTATCACTGGTAAGTTTCTTTGCTATAAAGTGTACTCACTGAAATGAACACAGACACCCTGCTCTCTTTGAATAATGCTTGCATGGTATATCCTATTTTAGCCTTTTACTCTCAACCTACCTATTTTGTTATATTTAAGGACTTTCTTGTACACAGCAAAAGGCTGGATAATGTGTTTTTATCACTCTGCCAATCTCTATTAATTGATGTATTTACACCATTTACATTTAGCGTAATTACTGATGTTAAGTTTAAGCCTTCCATTTTATTTTCTGCTTTGTATTTGTTCTACTTTCTTTTTCCATGCTTCCTGTAGGATACTTGAACATATTCTAGAATTCCATTTTTATTTGTTTAGTGTTTTTGTATGTATCTTTTAGTGTAGGCTTTTATAGTGGTTGCATTAGGTGGTACACTATATATACATAACCACTGGTGTTGACATTTTACCAGTCTGAGATAAGTGTAGAAATCTTAACTCCCTTTACATCCCTTTGCTCTTCCCTATTTATAACTATCTTGAATATTCCTTGCATATGCATTTAGAGGTTTTAGTTTTTGTTGCAACCATCAAACATAAATTTTAAAAATTCAAGAAGAAAAGTCTGTTGAATTTATCTGTATTTTGACTCTTTCAATTTTTTTCCCCTCTGTTCTGATGTCCCTAGATTTCCTCTTTTATCATTTTCTGTTTTAAGAATTTCCTCTAGCTATTCTTTTAGAGTAAGTCTTGCTAGTAACAAATTCTTTAGTTTTCCTTCATTTGAGAATGTCTTGATTATCCCTTTACCTTGAAAGATATTTTTGCTTGATATAAAATTGTGGGTTGACAATACTCATCTTTTAGCATTTGAGAAATGTTGTCCTTTCATCTTCTGACCTCTACTGATTTCTGATGAGAAATCCAATGATTCAAATTGTTCTTCCCCTAGAAGTTAGGTATTGCAACATCTCTGTCACTGCTTTCAAGATGTTTTCTTGGCCTTAAGTTTTCAGAAGTTTTACTATGTTATGTCTGATGTGAATTCTTTTGGATTTATCCTGTATGGTGTTTTCTTAGCTTCTTGAATCTGTAGGTTTATGTGTTTTGCCAAATTTAGGAAGTTTTCAGACATTATTTCTTTGAACACTTTTTCAGTCCTGTCCTATCTTCTCTTCTTTCCAGAATGCGGTGACAAGAATATTAAACTTTTGTTATTATCCCACAGATCCTTCAGGCTCTGTTCAGTTTTTTAAGCTTTTTTGTTTTTAACTCTGTTATTCAGAATGGGTAATTTCTATTGTTATTTCTTCCTGTTTATGGATTCTTTCCTATCTCTTCTATTCTGTTGTTGAGCCCATCCACTGAGTTTCTGTATTTTAATTATTGTATTTACCAGTTCTAATATTTTAATTCTATTCTTTATATCTTTTACTTGTTTACTGAGGCTATTTTTCACTTGTTTCTATTGTGTTTGTAATTGTTCTGTGAAGCATTTTTGTTAAGGCTGCTTTACATTCTGTCAGATAATGTCAACGTTTCTGTCATCATGGTGTTCCTATGTACTGATTGACTTTTTTCATTCAGTTTAAGATCTCCCAGTTCTTGGTATAATGAATAATTTTCAATTAAAACCTGGACATGTTAGGCATTATGAGACTCTGGTTCTTATTTACATCCTCTATTTTAGTTGACTTTGTTTGACATTACACTGGCGAGGGAAAGGGAATACTGCTTCATCACTGATTAGTGAGAGAAGTCCGGGTTCCCTATTTAGCTTGCATTGACACTGAGGTCAGGACTCCTTGTTACTTCTGGGGCGGGGGTGGTGGGGTGGTGGTGAGGGGTAAGGTGATGCAAGAAAGGAGTTCCTGTTCTCCTCTAGACCTCCACTAATGCCTCCCCTGGCCACAAAGAGTAGGAATGCCTCCTTACTGCTCCCCATGTGGCCTTCACTGACATCTTGACAGGGTGGTGGGATATGTGGCCTCACTACTTCTGGGCAGTGGTAAGGGGAAGGGATGCCTTATTATTGCCTGATGGGGATAGAAGTTTAGGCTCTCCACGTGGTCTACAATGACACTGCTGGGCAAAAGAGCTCGTTATCACCCAGGTAGGATGAAAGTCCCAGCTCACTGCTTGGTCTTCTCTGATACCACCATGGCAGTGAGGGCTTGAGGGTCCTCAGCCTGGGAAAGGTCTAGGCTCCCCACTTGGCTCTTCTGGTGTGAATGGTAGTAGAGCCTAGTTTCCTCTGTCTTGTTTGGGTGGAGTAGAGCAGTTACTGTCTGGAAGTTTTTTTGTCTTGCTTGGTTGCCACTCTCCTGGTCCCACCTGCAGAGAGCAGGATTTTATTGGGGTATTTACGTCCATGCCCATTGGCATTTCCAGATTGCCAGCTTCTTCAGCTCCAAGCCTGGGATACATGAAGCAAAAAGAAAAACCAGGGAACTCTCCATTGTTTTCTTACTTGTTCCCAAGATCCCTAGTTGGTCTGCCTTCTTCCCTCTACCATTAAGAGTTTTCTTATGCTTGTTTTTATATATCATGTCTGGGGTGTTTAGCTGTACTTTGTGGGAGGAATAGGGAAAAGTATGTCTACTCCATCTTTCTAGAAGTGCTAGTTCAATCACTTACTTTTGTGGATTCATTTTGATGACAATTAGAAAGAAAAAGTTATCCAATTTTACCAATTCTCTTGTAATAGCCTTAAAAACATTCATAGGCTTAATTAAAAAATAAAATACAAACAATGGAGGTCACTCTTACCTTGCTCACTGCCATCTGTACAAATGTTAAGATTGACATATGCACAAGCAGGGCCAGGCATGGAAGATCCTCTGGTGAGTGTAATTTCCAGGTCTGACCCTTTTAACTAAGCACATGAGAATATGTGAGCAGCTACCTGTAGCATCTGACCACAGTGTCGAATAAGAGCTCTATACAATTCTGAGAGCATATTCAATCTCAACACTAAAACAGTGAAGAGCTACAATTTTTCCCCTCTTTTTTCCTTGTTCCTTAGAAAACATGCAAAATAGAAAATGAAACCATCTTGTAACTTGTGCCACTGAAAAGACAGTCACATTCAGGTCCTGCTTTTCTATTCCATTTGTCCCATACAAAGTAGAAAAAGACAAGGAACATATGACTGAATAAATGACTAACTGATATAGAAAAGAATTTTTATCAGACATACTTCTGAATTATTAACCAATACCTTTCATGTCTTGGTCAGATTTTCAGAGTTACATCTAAAATGTATGAACAGGAAATGAAATTATATTTTTATGTATAACCTACTACCATAAAAGTAAACTGCTTTTCAAGTCAATTGCTCTTTATGTTTAACAGTAAGCACTAGAATCCACAATACTGACTTTTATAGTTTTAGATAAAACAGCACCATACAGTCATCTAACCTGGCAATTATTATGTATATCCTAGTTACCTTCCCAAAGAGAACGGCTCTAATTTCCCTTTTTTCTCTTCTGGACTCTACTCACTATTCTCCAGAGCAATACTTCAGGACTGAGTACTATACTAATTGCTACCGGGGGACAGAACATCAAGATGTAACTACATAAACTTAACATAAAATCTAATCCTAAATCTCTTAATGTTCAACAGAACTCAGAACTCACCTGCATTTTTTCTTGAATAAGGATTTCATCTGATGTAGGAACTGGATATGGTTTTAAAGGAGACTTTATGGTGGCAAATATGAACTCTGTGTGGCTTTTGATAACATTATTCAGATACTTTCCTTCAGATTTTGCTTTATAATAAACTGTTATTTCATCAGTTGGAACCAGATTGCACTGAAAGCACATAGAGAAAATTTAAAAGGGAAGCACATTTGTCAATTAAAATGTAAGGCGCTGTTAAACACGGCTGATGATCCCACACTGAATCATTATGGAAGGGTACAGTATCCTGACCAATTCTCTGAAAAAAGGAGTGATCAAGTAACAACTCATAAAGCTCTGAACTGAGACAGAGGTTACAAGTATCCCATTATCTGCTGGAGTGGCCACCTCAGACCCTGAACTACAGGTCTAAGAAACCTGGCCAGAGGAGGAGGACTTGTGGGAGCCCTCCGTGGGACAGAAGCTCCCTGGCTCTCTCACCCAGTAGGGGCAGGCAAATGTTCTGTGCACCTGTCCTGGCTCCCAACTTCTGAATGAGGAAGAACCACCTCACTCTGTCCAGATCCAACAATCTCTCCCTGAGCTAGGAGTCCTTCCACACTGACTGCATCTCTGCTCTTCCTCAGAGACATTTGCTGTCAGCTCTGACAACCTTATGTGCCAGTCAGGAGGACTATCTATCCAGAAGATGGTTTTGTGGAAGCCGTAAAGAACTGAAAAAGGACAAGGAGCACATGTTAGCTGAAAGCTTCTGATCAGAGAAACAAAAGAGCCACATCCAGCTTGGGAGTGAACAGGAGAGAAAGGAAGTGGCCTACCTCTCCTAACAGTACAATCTGAATGGACCACAGATCAGTGACTAATCATCATTAATGAATTACTATGGTTTATATTACTTGCCCCTCCTCTCCTCCCCCAAAACCAAAACAAATACCAAACAAAAAAGCCAAAACAAAACTCCAAAACAGCAGCTTGTTCTTAATCTGACAAGCTGACCTTTTTTCGAAGTTTCTGGATACGATTGATGACTTCCCGAGCCACTCCTTCATCCACCATTGACTGGTCAGGGGTGACGTCTAAGAGAACCAAAACCTGTAGGAATGAACAGTGTACACCATGACAATCAAATATAGAAAAACAGTTCTTTCAAACTCAGCAAAATGGTGTTTAAATTCTCAGAAGTCTATAATGCAGCATTATTTAGTCACACACCTGAGCCAAAGACAAAATTAACGTGGTTTCTTTATGTTTGGGTCCTCCTTTATAAACAGCTAATCCTACATCTCTGAAGAAAGGAGAGACTTCTCATTTTTCTTCTGTAGGGTGCTGCTCACAGGAGATGTCCTGAGACCGACTTTCAAGAGAGTCTCTCATGTAACTCTGCTTTTTGTCTATCTAATGAATAATATCAACTCTTCTAATAAATAAAATCACCAATCATGAAGCTCTTACAGCAGCACGACTTTTCACAATGCATCCACCACAAACAAGTGGACTGAAGATCTCAAAGTCGCCATCTGTTGTTTTCTTTAACCATGACTCTATTCTTTGGTTTGTTGGTGTGATTCAAGACACAATTTCTACAATGGGCCACCATACTTTCTTTTTTTATATGGTTTAGTTTAAATTGCCACCTTCTTGTCAACTTTAACTACTTTTTTATCTCATTGGTCATAAAGGCTGTCAATGATGATGTGATAATAATGACTGTCACTTCTACTATAGAGGGGAACATACGTATAAGTTAGGCATCATCCCCATTTATGTTTTTGAGGACACTCAATGAGAGAAGTTAACAAACTTGCTGCACTTCATGAAGGCACAGGAGGCAAACTGGAAATGGATAATGTGTCATAGCAGGGCAACCATGGCCCACAATACACAAATCATGTCAAGAAACTCAGAAGCATCACAGACAACACTTCCTTAAGTATAGACGACTTCAGGACTCTCTCATTTGGCTGTAATCAGAAAGGACTGCACCCTCTCACTGTTTACAAATCTCTTTCCCTGGCCCCAATTCCTTCTTTCCTAGTTTCCTCACCTTTGGCTCCTTACCACTGTCTGCCCACATGGAGTTCTGTCTACATCATATTTAAGACTCTGTGTATGGGAATTCCCTGGTGGTCCAGTGGTTAGGACTCGGTGCTTTCACTCCTGGGGATCTGGGTTCAATCCCTGGTCGGGGAATTAAGATCCTGTAAGCCACATGGCATGCCAAAAAAACCAACCAACCAAACAAACAAACCCTGTGTAAAGGCTGGAGGAGGTTGGCTTGCCTCATACGAGGCATATTCCCCTGTATGTGGCATATTAAGCACAGAGGGACTCCAGCAGGTCCCTCACTCTCACAATGGAGACCTTACAACCTATCTGCCTGGAGAAGTCTGGTCAAGAGTGAAGAGAGATGCTGTGACCCATTACAACAAAAAAAGACAGACCCCAGAATGCAAAACTGCTTGTACATCCTCTTCAAGGGGTGCTCTCTAACCACCCCCACTGCTACCCCAGACTTCAAATAGGAGCACTTATTTCTACTAGATAACTTATCAAGTACAGTAATAAGAATTGACTTACTTTTCTATCTCCATGACAGACTCATTCCTTGAAGGGTGGGATTACATCTTACTCATTTTTGTATGACCCAACACTTAGGACAACTGCATGCATAAAGTCACAAGATATCAATTTATGTATTCATTAAAGAAATACATATGTCAAGAAGTTATAATAGAGGAGTTTAATAAGGCCAATCTAAAATAAATAACTGGTTTATTTTACCCTGAGACAAGCTGCCAATACTGTCAGGAGAGGCATAGGTAAATGTTTTCTCCTCTTATGTTCTTATCTTTTGGTAAAGAAATATTCTAGGGAACAGAAAAATACCTGAGCATCTGAGTGTGCTTCAAACTGTGTCGTTCCACCTGTTGTCTGATCAAAGGTGTACATGAGGCGGATATCTTCTTCATGCAGTTCATGGCCTTCCACAACAATGGTCCCTATTGGGGAAACAACTGCCACTGTTACTCAATCAGTACCCCACTCAAGCTGCCCTGCTACCAATATATTTTGCCACTCTTTAATAAAACCTTCATATAATCAAGCTACACAGTCTTCAAGAGATATGTCCTCTGAACTCATGTCATTGTTGAGGTCAAGGATGAGACAAACTTTCTTTAGACTGCACCATGCTATCTTGAGGACACTTAAATCACCATTGATATCTACCGCTGTATATAAGCTCCCAGGTCCAAAGACATGTGCCAGAAGGCAACGAAACTCCACCATAAACATGAGCAAGCATGTTTATGATGGAGAAAGCACGCTATAATGAAGAAAGCACAGTCTGTAGAGTCAAACTGGACTTAGGCCCACCACTCATTGATTGTAGGACCCTGGTGTTCTATTATCTGCCTATCAGAGTGCAGTGAGGGTGAAAAAAGGTAGACAGTGTGAAGTTCTGAGCATCATGCCTATTCATGGAAGGCAGAATGTATAAACAGCTAAGGATGGCAGTTCCCATCATAAGGAAAGCCTATTATGGTAACTCACAAATGATCTTCTTGGTCTTTGAGCAACTGGCTGCCATTTTCACTTTATGTCACTGCATTCTGAAAACTACTTTGCTTTCCATCAATGCAGAACAGTCCATTCAGAAACTATAGCTTAGAAACTGTAGGCTTTCCGTTTCAAATAAGGTTTATTTGAGGAATTTTTAATATTTTGGCTAACTGGTGAAACAACTTAAGATTTGTGACTTGAAGGCTGATCCTTTAATTTTGTTAATTTAACAAATCAAGTTAAATTAGTACTAACTCAACTTTTAGTTGCTAGCCTCTTATGTTTTATAAATTTTACCTAAAAATTTGGGGAATCTTAGGGACATTTCCCCCAATTTCCATAACTACCCATCTGATTTCTGAATCTTTAAATCTTTCCTCATGACACTTCCATGCTTATGATTTTCAACTTCAGAGGGAACCCCAACAATCAAAGAACTCATGCCCTAGGATTGCTACAGGATGTCAAGTGGCCATAATTAGACCACATATGATTCTAATCATGGCAGAGCTGGGAACTCCTGGGCACCTGGAAAAGCTCCCTAAAGATTTCCTTCAGTGTACTTATCAAAACTATGATTATGTCCATAAATCTTTAGTGTCTGCCAGCACCATGAGGGTAAGGACAATGTCTACCTTATTTTACTCTATGTTCCCAGTGCCAACCAAACAGAAGGGCCTTAAAAAATATTTGCTGAATGAATGACTCCAGTCTTGCTCAATTGAGACCAACATATGTATTCTAGATATTTTAGAGAAACTATAATAAGTTCTGACCCAGTCCTCCTTCACAAGAAGCCCCAAACCTCAATGCTAAATCCCTTTCTCTAAAAATACTTAAGTATTTAAAATTTTAAATTTAAATTTTGAATTAAAATTAAAACATATCTTTTTTCTTTTGAATATCTTCTAGTTTTCATTCTGGCACCTCTAAAAAGTCACCATCTTTTTCTCTACAAGCAACATCTGATAACAATAACACTCTATACCACTGGCTGGTGAATCTCAGGGGGTTCTGCTCTCTCACTAGGGTAGATTTTTCTAGGCCCACATTAGCATTTATAGAGTTCAATGGTAACTTAAGGTCCATCCCTCTGACTCAGTAATTTCTATCTAGAAATCTAGCCAAAAGGAATCAATTCCACAAAACACTTATATGTGAAAATATTCACTGAAATATTAGTTGTACTATTAAAAGAATGGAAACAACCTAAAGCACCAACAATAAGAGACTGGTTAAAGACATTATCCGGGGCTTCCCTGGTGGCGCAGTGGTTGACAGTCCGCCTGCCAATGCAGGGGATGCGGGTTCGTGCCCCGGTCCGGGAAGATCCCACATGCCGCGGAGCAGCTAGGCCTGGGAGCCATGGCCGCTGAGCCTGCGCGTCCGGAGCCTGTGCTCCGCAACGGGAGAGGCCACAGCAGTGAGAGGCCGACGTACCGCAAAAAAAAAAAAAAAAGACACTATCTGGTATCCACAGGAAGGAAAATATTTTCAGCACTTACTGAAACAGCATTTTAAAGGCTAATAACACACAAAAATGTTTGTAAAGTGAAAATACAGACTAAAAATATAAATAAAAACAAAACATAAAATGTAAAAATATATGAGTGAAAAATGTGAAATTTAAAATTATGTGATTTCCATTTTGTAAAGCTGTAATTATATAAATCAGAATTTTAATAGCACCCCAGCACCTAACATAACAAATACCAGACAGTAGGCACTCAGTCTACATTAAATGGATGGGTGATCGGTTATGGGTCATTTTTATTCTCTTTACTTTTTTTACTTTTTTCTAAATTATCAGAATTATTCATAATAAATATTTTTATGAACAGAAAAAAAAAGTTCTTATTTAAGAAAAGACTGTGACAGTAGAAATCAAAGAGGAGCCTAAGTATGAGACACCCATCAGGTTGAGGACACAAACGGTGCCCCCAATAAAACAGATACCCACCACTGTCCTGGAACTGCTCTAGCTCCTCACTGCTCAGCTGCTTGATGGATGTCATCACCATCTTGAAGGCTCCCTTCAGACGCTTCCCCAGGACCATGTGATCTGGTTCTGCCCTTAGGCGAATGCCATACTTGTTTTTATCTGTAGATAATGTAACTTTTCTAACATTCAATTCCTATATTTGGTAGACAAGATGAAATGAAAAAGAAATGAAAACATGTCCACAAAAACTTGCACACAAACATTCATAGCAACATTATTCACAACAACCAAAAAGTGGAAATAACCCAAATGTTGATCAATTGTGAATGAATAAACAAAATGTGGTATATCCATATAATGGACTATTATTTAGCGATATAAAGGAATGGAGCATGCATACATGCTATAACATGACTGACCCTTAGTGCTAAGTCACAGAAGCCAGACACACAAGACCACATATTGTATGATTCCATTTATAGAAAATGTCCAGAGCGGGCACATCCAGAGGCAGAAAATAGATTTGTGTTTGCCAGAGGATGGTGGGATACTGAAGGGAAAATGGTGCATGAATGCTAATGGATACTGGGTTTCTTTTTGGGATGATGAAAATGCTACGAAACTGTGGTGATGGCTACACGGCTCTGTAAATAATACTAATAAATAATTGTATGGTATGAAAAAAATCTGTTCAGATCAATCAAGTTGAGCCTAACGCAACTAACAAGGACTGTAGCCTTAGAAATATGGACTTCATGTTTAAGGGTGACCTGTGCTCAAGAAATTTCAAAGCACCACAAATAACTATCAATTAACTAGAAGAATCAGTTAATCAAAACATTTCGGGACTTCACTGGTGGTCCAGTGGTTAAGAATCTGCCTTCCAATGCAGGGGATGTGGGTTCAATCCCTGGTTGGGGAACTAAGATCCCACATGCTGCGGGGCAACTAAGCCTGCGTGCCACAACTAGAGAGAAGCCTGCGTGCCACAACGAAGAGCCCACACACTGCAACAAAAGATCCTGCATGCCACATTGAAGATCCCGTGTGCCGCAACTAAGACCTGATGCAGCCAAATAAATAAATAAATAAATATTTTTGGAAAAAATCTTAACATTTCATGTCTCCATCATACTAGCTAGTTAAGGATTACCAACGTAGCAGGAAATGGTGACTGCACAGTAGGAAATATGAAAATGAGATATCATGGAACTGTCAACTGAAGCAAATTATAGGGAAATTTCTGGTTTTGCTATTATACATTATTATATTATTTGCTCTCAGAGTGATTAAGATATTCTATTTAAATAGTTCTATTTTTATCCATATCTTAAGCATTGATTATAGAATTTATAGCTTTTTAGTTATAAACTCTAAGTTTCTAAACAGTTATAAACTCCTTGGTTTCTAATATTTGTCTGGAATTCTCAAGCAATTCAAAACCAAATATAGAAATTAATTATTTTCTATCATAAAGATTTAAATACTACCTGTGAAAGGAATAAAAATGAAATTTGAAATATATTTCTTTTTAAAACATTACAGGGTAAAAGCTTTTTGGGAGGATAACTGACATGACAGTTTGAACTTCTGACCCCAAAACTCCACTTCTAGGAACCTATCCAACATCCATACTGTGACATATTTGCACATGTACACACACACACACACACACACACATACACACCCCTTTTGTCTGTAATCAGAAACCTAAATTTCCAACAATATAAGAGTAATTAAGTAAATTATGATGCAGTCAGAAAGTGAACAAAAAGAATAAATTAGATCTCTATGTTTTAACATGGGATGCTGTTTAAGAAATACTATAAAGTGAAAAAAATAAGTTAAAAACTACATATATGGTCCTCTCTATTCACAAATAAAACCAATGATGTGTGCATGTATGTATATGTATGTACAAATGTGTGTACACGTATGTAAAATGCTAGGAACAACCCAGCAGGAGATAACCTAGTGAACAAGTGGGTGATGAGACACCAGGGAGTGGCCAGGGTAAGAGGAGACTTGCTTTGTACTCGATGCTAGTGCTTATTTACAACCAGTGTGTGTTTACTTGATACTTGTATAATTTGAAGGAACAAAGATTTTTTTGGTGTTAGTTATCAAAAAGTACTTTGGGGAAGAGAAGTGGATGAAAGGATAAATGATCCAACAAAGGTGTAAAATTCATGGACATTGAAAATCACTGTTAAAGAATTACAATTACATTGTAAAAAGTCATGATGAATCTAAAAGCAAAGTGTAAAATTCCATGGATGGTTAAATTTATGTATATACTGATATAAAAATGAAAAGGACAAATGATACACTCAAAGTGTAGTTGACTAAAGAGTACTAACCAAAATAATCTTCCCAAGGCAAGATGTTTGTTTGGACCAAATCAAACAAATCAACTGTCTTACCTCAATGATATACTTCTCCAATGATTTAATTTCATTAAGAGCTTCTGGATCCTGATGAATAACTACAATTTCTTTCAAAGGATACTAGAAAGAAAATGGAAGGGAAAGTTCATAAGCATCCAGTCCTCTAAACTGCAGAAAAATGAATGTTAAATGTTTTATCTGAATCTCAAGCTCCAGACTAAGCAGGCATAGCTAGTACTAAGTCATTCACACCCTTATTGCAGAAAAGAAATTTACGCCATTGCTGGCAGCTCTTTATATTAAGAAAATACTCCAAAACATAATTATCTAGGTATGTGCAATGCAAAACAGATATAAAATCTCAAACCTTTATTGGAATAGTTTTGCGGTCTCGAATCACTCGCCCGAGTTCAATCACAGACTGCATTCTAGATACTGCACTCTCGGTTTTCTTGTCAATCAATTCCTCTCTGGTTGGTAGAGGTAGGGATTTGAAAGAGATTAGATTCAAAAGGAGAAAATTCCAAAGAACAGGCATGCTTAAGTGAGGAACAGGGTCAGGCTAGAGATGTGATGGTGTAGCTAGGCTTTCCGGGGAGGCTCTTGGGAAGGACAGCACATGCCTGCCTTTGGGGCACACACTGAGAAGCAGGCAGCAAGCTTGAGCCTGCTGCTTAGTGCCTAGCAGCTCCCCAAAGCGATCCCAACAGGCCTACCCACCCCTACCTGCCATAGCTCTACTGGGGATTCCACACTAAGCATCCCTCCTATCCATTCTGTAGCCTGAGGAGCAGCTCAGGGGGGAGGCAGGGCATGAAGGGGCTGGAGCAGGGAGCTGGGGGCCCCACTTGAGTGCATCTCTGGCAACTCTCCTTCCCCTGGCCCAGGAGAGGCTTATATATATTTGATTCTTACCGAACATGGGGCAGCATGAGGTAGTGGATACTGAATGTGTCCTTGTCCCGGACAGAAACAGGGTCAATCAGTGTCTTCAGATTCTGGTACATCAATTCAGTAAGAAAAGGGGTATAGGGGGCCTGTGTAAGGACAGAAGACATCAGGTCATTCATACGTAGCCATCATTAACTGATCTCAGGGTGAGAAGCAACTACATAAACATTTTAGAGAAACGATATGGGAATATGCACAGAAATGAACATGAGGTTACAAAACATGCCCTATGAAAGAAATGACGTCATTTTGAACTTGGCGAGCTAGACACTCATGAAACACAGCAGCAGAACTAACAGCCAGAAGTGCCTAAAACATTCTTGAGGATGTCTATAATAAAAACAAGAGTCCCTGACCACATGCCAGTCAAGTCAACATGCAGAGGAATGAATGTCCCTAAACCTCTGTAAACTGGGGAAACACCACCTGCTTCACAGGATGAAGGGGAATGAGGTCAGACATGAGACACCAGGCAGGGGACCTGGTACAAAGCAGGTTTTCATTCCATGTACGTTTAAGAAATAAATAGAAGCCTTATAACATTAAACTGGAATAGCAGAAATAAGATACAGGAAATTAAAACTGGAATTTTTACTTGTATGTCATTTATTTCAATTGATGGGAACATGTCTCAAGTAAAATACTATTTGCAATATATTTTTGTTTGGTTAGCTATTAGTTCAAGAACTTCTCCACTACTCACAATTACAGGAATCTACATTAAGATGAGGTATGCCGCTCTTGAGTCTAGATGCAAGGACCTTGACCTGAAATGTACTGCCAAGGGTGAAAAGAAAGAATCCAGCTTTTAAAGCTAATGTTTTTTAGCCGTTATTTGACATACATAAGCTAACGAGATTTCTGAAAAGAAACTAGAAATTTAGGTTATTTTAACACTTCTATTTCTATTTTTAGTGGAACAAATACAGAATAGATACAGACGGAGGACAGTGCAGCAACCGGGCACCACAAGCAGCCCACAGGGCTAGCATCTTACCATAAGTCTGCACAGAGAAAGCAGAACACTAAACAAGGTCTCCAGAGCCATAACACAATCCTCTATCCCATTTTCACCCTAGTGAATAAAAAACACACATTAAACTATTAAAACCAATAGTTCATTGTAAGAAAAAGAAGAATAAAAAGGGGAAAACTCAACCATAATTAAGTTACCCAGAGATAACTACTTTAAACATTTTAGTGTATGTCCTTCTAGATATATGTACATATACACACATACATGTACATGTGTGTGTAATATAATTTAACAAAAACAAGATTATTGTTTTGTTACGGGATTTTATCGTTAACACATTTGAAGGCAGTACTGATGGACAGTGGTCTGGGCATCCCTCACTCCTTGTTTTCTACCATTGTTGCTTATGTACAGCTTAAGTCCTGGGACAGGATCCATGCTTCACTCACCCTATATCCCCAATAGGCTTAAGGACAAGTCTTGTCAACAAGTAACTGTCCCTTTAGAGGTAGAAGTGAGGAGGTGTCCCTCTCAATATCACAGCTCTACCTAAAAACATCTGAAAAATATCTGCATGAATTTATTTCAGATTTTAAGAGGTCTGCTCAGTACAGTCCTGTTTGGCCTGAGACTTTCCCTCTAATATGAATGTCCATAATTGTGCTTTGAAAATACGCAAGATGTCTTCTAAACTTATGCGTTCCCCAACCAACAAATGGCAATACAGTTAATATGCAATTAAAAGGAAAAAGATAGCTTAAAAAGGTCAGGGCATTTGAAAATGCTCTTTTTCCTTTTGGCTGTTCTCATTTTTCCTCAACTCTCACACTTCCTACACTTTCTGGTCTTCCCAACAGCAGCCTGCACTTACCTTTAATCTTCTACGGTTCATCCTGACATACCAGTTAGTCAGAACATCCACAAACTTGACCAGGCGAGGAACCACAGTATAGAGTCTGTAAGCTGAAAGTAACAACCAATCAGGCAGTGAGAACACATAAGCATCTTGGGTGCTCAGGACAGGGCTGGATATAAGAAAGAGCAAGCAGCCCCTGCTATCCAAGGGCTGTCACACCTGTTAAGGAGGCAGAAGTACCAAAGTGAAACAATCAAAACTGAGGACCTACTATGTAGCTGTCAAGGTGTCTAGGGGCATGCACAAACCACCCTGTGAGCTACATGCAAACTCCCAGTGTCAGTGAGAAAACAGGAAACCCTGTATGTGTGGCTGAGGGGCCGAGGCTGCCCGCCAGATGACTCCATGAGCCACCATTTATCTGGAACTGTATCAGGTGGTAGTACCACAAAAGCCTGACTTCTTCCACTGTGCTACCTTGACCTCAACTAAGACAGACACATAAAAAGCAAAAAGCTTTAATTAGATCCTAAGAGGCAGAGCACAGATAAGGGCTTCTCAACCAGAGCAATTCTGCTCTGCAGGAGACACTGACAATGTCTAGAGAGACATGCTGGTTGTCAAACTGGGGAGGTGGGCACTCTTGGCATCTGGTGGGTGGACTCCAGGGATGCTGCTCAACAACATACAATGCACAGGCCAGCCTCCACCACAGAGAATGACCCAGCTCAAACTGTCAGCAGTGCTGCCACTGAGAAACTCAGGCAGGGGCTGCGCATAAAATAGAACAGGGTTTCTAAAGCTTAAAATAGTCAAGGAAAGAAAGCTAAAGGAGGTATTGGAAGGAGAGAAGAACCTTGAAGAATCAGAAAAATTTGAAGGCTCCCCTGAGGAACTCAGAGGGCAAGCAGGAAGTTAAGGGCATCTAGCCAACTTTGAGGCCCAGACTTATCTTCAGGATTTTTGCCATTCACCTCCCCTTTAACTGATACTCTCTGCTGCACAAAAACAAACACCAAAAACAAGGAGAGTAAGACCAAAAATCATAAAAACACACCACAATTTATATTAAGAGTTCAGTGACTGTTAATGAGGTTCCTAGTCTAAGCTAACACAGTGGTTAAGTTGCCAAGGGCAGAGTTGCTCTCTGTTGCAGTTCAAAAAGACTAGCACTGAGGTGCTGCTAGACCAACACCTGGACCCCAGGCCAGAGGCACTCGCTGGTCATACATTTATAGAGAGGCAATTTTTGTGATCAGAGGCTTGTTCTGTAAAGACAGAGGCCCATCTAAGTTATTTCTAGGGTTCACTACACTTTTCACCTTCTAGGAAGCTAGAGTGTTCAAGAGTTGCAACTCTTATAAGGTAAACTAAGCCCATATATAATAAAAGGGAGCAGCAGCTACCACTGAAATCACTAATACCAACTGCAGACTCTTCAACGATGCTACCTATTTAGTTCTCAGAATTCTATTTTGATGAGGGAGGCAAGGGCATAAAGCTGACAGGTTGGTGGAGTGGGAACTGCACTGGGCAATCTGGGTCTGGAGCCCCTCTCATCGGTTCAACGTGCACCACCTAGCCTCCTGCACCTGGCCCTTACCACTCGGCTGTGTGTACAACTGCTGCCAAACCTCTAGTTCCCAGGCAGACCAGGTCCCAGCCAGGATATACATTCTCAGGTCACAGCCGTTGCTGTCTAAAGATGGCAAGGGCCCCCAGGCAACAATCCCATTCATTTATATCACTCAGGAGGGAAAACTGGACACAGCTATGAGTAGATATCCCAGGGAGTGTGGTGAGAACCCAAGTGCCGATGTCTGCTTTGCACACTCATTTCCATCTTCACTTATGTCAATCTGTCCAATAGTCTGACAGTCATATGACCCTTATTACATATGTTTAATAGAGTGGGTGTAGTCCTTCAGGATGACTGATAAAACATTCAAAATTTCCTGGACTAACCATCCTATTGTGCCAAGTACAGAGGCACCAACTATTCCACAAAGAGCTATGTACCAGCTGAGGAATGGAAGAACCCTGTATGAACCAGATTGCTCTGGCCCCTCGAATGCACTGGAGTGCAGTACCTGAACAACAGCACCCGGCAACCACAGGACGCTGGGGGAGGCTGGTTTATGTCACAAGGGTGCACACAGGGATGCCATCTTTTCTCCCCTGCCCACAGACTTTATCAGGCCCATCTCAGGTATCCAGGTTAACAGTTTCTGCAATTTCTCACCTTGACTTACGGTTGTTGCATCTCCAACTTCTAGGAAACCAACATAACCTACTTTTCCAACCTGTCTAAAACCAAATTCGTTGTTGTTAGGTAAGAGAAATGTGGGGAAATGTCAACTTCATTATTGTTTTTCTGTATTTCCTAATTTTTGCAGGCTGAACAGGGACTACTTATTTAATAAAGTAGACCTAAAAATAAATTAAAAACATATTAATAACAACTACTACTTATTAAGTACCTATTATCTGCTAGCTACTGTATGTACATAATCTCCATCTGAGCCTCATATTAACTCTTACCAGGCCATTTTTCGGAGAAAGAAATTGAGGCTCATAGATTAGGTAACGTTTCCCCCAGGGAACAAGTGGTGCAGTTGGGTTTTGAACTCATGGGCATCCACTACTGAAGCCTGTGATTCCATGGGCCTGTGTGGTATCTGTGGAGGGGTGAGGTCACTAGACATCCCCCCAAGACAATCTCTAAGGCCTTGGAACAACACATTTCTACAACTAACAAGCCTTAAAATAATATTTGAGAGGTAAAGAGAAATATTTATTTATCTATTGTTCTGTATCTCTCAAAATTTCTATAAAATTTCCTCTATGTTTAGAGAGCCCAGAAATAAACCCACACACCTACAGTCAATTAATCTTCCACAAAGGAGGCAAGAATATACAATGGAGAAAAGACAATCTCTTCAGCAAGTAGTGTTGGGAAAGCTGGATAGCCACATGTAAATCAATGAAATTAGAACACTCCTTCACACCATACACAAAAAAAAACTCAAAATGGCTTGAAGACTTATAAGACATGACACCGTAAAACTCCTAGAAGAGAACATAGGCAAAACATTCTCTGACATAAATCATACCAATGTTTTCTTAGGTCAGTCTCCCAAGGCAATAGAAATAAAAGCAAAAATAAACAAATGGTACCTAATCAAACATAAGCTTTTGCACAGCAAAGGAAACTATAAACAAAATGAAATGACAACCTATGGACTAGGAGAAAATATTCGCAAACAATGCGGCTGATAGGGCTTAATTTCCAAAATATGTAAACAGGTCATACAACTCAATACCAAAAAAAACAACCCAATCAAAAAAGGGGCAGAAAACCTAAACAGACAGTTTTCCAAAGAAGACATACAGATGGCCAAGAGGCACATGAAAAGATGCTCAACATCGCTAATTACTAGAGAAATGAAAATCAAAATTACAATGAGGTATCACTCACACCTTTCAGAATGGCCATCATTAAAAAGTCTACAAATAAAAAATGTTGGATAGGATGTAGAGAAAAGGGAACCCTCCCCTACACTGTTGGTGGGAATGTAAATTGGTGCAGCCACTATGGAAAACAGTATGGAGGTTCCTTAAAAAACTAAGACTAGAGTTGCCATATGATCCAGCAACCCCACTCCTGGGCATATACCTGGAGAGAACTTGAAAAGATACATGCACCCCAATGTTCACTGCAGCACTATTTACAATAGCTAAGACATGGAAGCAATCTAAATGGCCACTGACAGATGAATAAAGAAAATATGGTACTTATACACACACACACACACACACGTATACATATACAATGGAATACCACTCAGCCATAAAAAAGAATAATGCCATTTGCAGCAACATGGATGGACCTAGAGATTATCATACTAAGTGAAGTAAGTCAGAAAGAGAAAGACAAATACCATATGATATCACTTATATGTGTAATCTAAAATATGATACAAATGCACTTATTTACAAAACAGAAACAGACTCACAGACATAAAAAAAAACAAACTTATGGTTACCACAGGGGAAAGGGGGTGGGGGAAGGATAAATTAGGAGTTTGGGATTAACAGATGCAAACTACTATAAATAAAATAAACAACAAGGTCCTACTGTATAGCACAGGGAACTATATTCAATATCATATAATAACCTACAGTGGAAAAGAAAATGAAAAAATATATATATATACACATTTATATTTCTGAATCACTGTGCTGTACACCAAAAACTAACGCAACATTGTAAATCAACTATACTTCAAAAAAAAATTTCCTCTATGTTTATAAAGAAAAACAGTTAAATATCAAAAGGACAATTACAAAGAGAAGACTCCTTATTCCTGAGAGAAGGCCCAAGAGAGACACACCTGCCATTTCAGTCTCAAAGAACCCAACGAGTGACTGCATAAAGGACAGGACCCACCGGTCTGTGATGTTGGTACTTTCTTTAACCATGTTCTCGTTGTAAAGGAATTCCATTTCTTCCTCCTAGGAAGTGACAATTATTGAAACATTCTGCATGCCTGGGGGAAACTACTGTAGAGAAATGAATTTTTTAAATTATTTAAACTGAAAGAAGTATCCAAACAAATCAAAAAAACACCACAAAAACCCAGACCCTGTTGGCAATCTAAATTTCTGATTCTTAGCAATATTTTCCAAGTAAACTCTGAACTTGGAACATTAAGTCCTCAATTAATGAATTACATTTTTGAGTGAACTAAAGAGAATTTAGGAAAAAATGATTCCTATGCACCAAAGAGTAATTATGAATTAAGAAATATTCCAACATCTTGTCATTAAGTAGGCGGTTTAGTTTACTTTGAATCTGAGGAAGGAAGGACAGCAAAACTGGCTAGGACTGGACAACTGTAAGTTGAAAATGAGTACTAGGAATTAATGTCTTTGCTTAAATTATTTTACCCAGAATGCTCTATTCCACCCCTGCTTTTCCCTTTGCAAATCCTCCTCGATCCTGAAGGCCTACTTTACCTGTCCCTACTCAACGGCATCACCATCAGGATGGCAAGGCAGTGACCATGCTGACTCTTGCTCTGATGCTGGAGCCTGCATCTTTCTGCCATGCCCAGATGAGCCCCAACTGTGAGTGGTTTGAACCAGCCTGTGTTCCTGAATCCCACACCAGCAGAGGCCTGCAAAGTAGACCCACTTTAGCACTGCTGGCCTGAGAGGTGGTGGGATCCAAAAGATAGGAACACTAGGGATGTTGTTCCCAAAGACCTTGTTCTTCTTGGGAGGGTTCATTAGCAGAATGAGATGAGACAGAGGCAGCAAGAAGTGACCAGCCTGCTGGAATGCAATGCTCAAAGCTCAGCTCTCCAACCAGTTTCTCAGGAAGGAATAATATCACATGTTTAGTCAGAAGTAGTTTACTAAGGAATTCTACTTTTAAGGTGTTGGAGATAAAAAGATGAGTGGTACCTGAGCCCTGACCCCAAATGGAGTCTAGGAAGCATGGACAGGCACATGTGCAATGAAGCCTGCTGGCCTGAGAGCAGTTAGTAGGGGCAAGGGAAGGGGCTTCTCAGAGGATGCCTCCCAGGCCAGCAGGTAACTGCTCTGAGGCACTTTCTTATATATCAGAACCACTATTTTTCATCCCAGCAACCCAATGAGAACTTCTCTCACTTTCAGAGTTTCAGCCCAAATGCACTCATCAAGTGGCCTTCCCTGACCACCCATCTGCAGCAGCCTTTACTAGGCACTCACTCTGATAGTAGCTGACTCTTTACTGGCTCCCCCATCACTAAGTCCCCAGTACCAATTTGGCTGGCTAAATGAATATCCAATGCAACTCTTCTTCAACAGGTGAGGCTTCTGTGTCTTGCAGAGGTGAGCATCTATCCAAATGGTGAAGTCCCAGTCCTGTGCTCTTGGCCCAGCATGGACCCCAGACACCTGTCACACTTTCATCTATGGCCTCCCCAGTGGCTCTGAGCCCCCACCCACCAGGCCTGTTAGCTCCTGTCTCCCATGGAGCTCTGCTTCACAGCTGACCCCTGACCATCTTTCCCAAACCCAGCTCAACCCAGCTCCGTGGGCAGACCCTACCCCACAGCACTGCAACCCACACCTTCTGTAGCCTCAGGACGTTCTGGATGAAGAAGCGATAGGCATTGTACCAAGGTAGCAGCACATCCTTCAGGACATCTCGAACACCCTCCTCCTTAAAGCGGAGGTTTTCTGCTCTCACCACAGGGGAGTTAATCAGGTATAATCTGGAAGAGGAGAAAAATTACATGGAAAAGGGACATAGACAGTAAACCAAATATTACTGACATGTTGACAGGGCAATACCCAAATCAGCCCTTTTTCTACAAAAGTGGGGAATTATAAATACGCTTCTAACAGTCAATTTAAAACCGACAAAATTCTTATTTTGTGTAGGAGACCTAGCAAATTATAAAGGGGAGACCAAAAGTGCCACACCAAAATATGGCACTGAACTAACCTAGAAGCATGCCCTGGGCTGGTCCCAGCACAGGCCTCAAGCAGTATGGCAACACTAAGAGGAAGAAGCCAGGCCCTCCTTCCAGGACATATGTGCAGGCATCAGGGATTCACAAGGAACAGCCACATGTGCTCTGCCAGCACAGAGGGACTCAGGGAGCAGAGACCAGGGATGTTGTTAAACATCCTACAGGATGTTTCCTTCAAACAAAGAATTAAGAGGCCCAAGTTGTCAGCTATGCCAAGGTGAGTCTAACAGATAACTGGGGGTGGCAGGACACCCCACTAACTGCTCCTGGGCAACATGGCAACCGTGAACGTGCTTGCCCACTGCCCCTGGGTGTGGGTCTCTGTGTTCGTAACAGGAAGATGCTGAATAAGATATCTTTGGTGCCTTTTAACCTGAGCACTCAACGTTTATGACTATGACTATTTCAAGCAGTATCTCACATTTCTCTAAAAACTTTTCAGTATTTTTATTTGCTCTAGCATAAATTGTACCTCATACGGCTATTTGAGGAGTAAGTGTAAAATTTAAATAAATGATATAAAAGAATTCTAATATCAATAAGACAGGGAACCTACAGAAGGAATGAGGGAAAGGCACCAGCAACTAGCCTGGGAGTACGTGTGCTGCTTAATAAAATCCAACACACAGCCTCCTCTTCCAAAAGACCTATAGATATAGAAACATCTTTACTATTTAGAAAACCACCTTGGGGGTTTAAAGTCAACACCATACCAATGTAATTCTCCATGTAACAGATGTGCATTTTTTTAAAAAAGCTAATTATAAACCAAATTAATAGAATGATTAATATCACTGAAAACATGATTAACAGAATGTAAGATGCTTAATAAGAAATGACAAATACACACAAGGCAGAGCACTGGTTTGTACCTGAGGGCATCAGCACCATATTTATGAATGACTGAAAGTGGATCTGGATAATTCTTTTTGCGTTTGCTCATTTTTTGGCCATCACTTGAAAAATAGAAGGGAAACACCAAATAAATAAGTCAACATCACAATTTATATATGGTTACAGATTATCTACAAGTTGGAATACGTAAGTGCAAATGGGACACAAGCTACTACTAAGGCACAACAATAGGTTGTTTAAGCTTCTTTTTGAATACTGTAGCGAGTCAATGGAGAAGTTTCGGGATAAATGGCAGCAGGAAGATGCCAGAGTGTAACAGTGAAAAAACACAGCCTTGGCATTTATCCCAGAGAAACGAAAACTTATATTCACACAAAACCTTAGAAAGTTCACAGCTTTATTCATAGTCAGCAAACACTGGAAACAACCTCAATGTCTTTCAGCAGGTGAAAAGTCAAACTGTGGGTCACCATGGAACACTGCTCAGCAATGAGAAAGAACTATGGATCCATAAAACCACCTGAGGTATCTCCAGGGAATTACAGTAAGCAAAAAAAGCCAATCACAAAAGGTTATATATGATATGAATCCATTTATATAACATACTTGAAATGACAAAATTACAGAGATGGGGAATAGATGAGTGGTTGCCAGGGGATGGGGATTAGGACTGAAGGCTGAGGTGGGAGGAGTGTGAAGGGGTGGGGTGGGTATGGTTATAAAAGGGCAACAGAGGCATCCTGTGATGTTGAAACAGGCCAAGTATCTTGACTGTGCTGGTGGATACAGGAACCCATATATGAGATAATATTGCATGCAATAGCAAATGAGTAAAACTGGGGAAATCTGAGTAAGACTGGTGGATTCAATCAACATCCTGATCGTGACAATGTGCTACAGTTTCAAAAACGTGACCATTGGGGGAACCAGGCAAAGCACACGAGGGGTCTCTATTAATTTTTACAACTATAATTCAGTAAGATTTTCAATTAAAAAAAAAAGTACAGACTATAGAGCCAGACTGCCTGGATATAGAACTAGAATTTCATACTCTTTTGCTGTATGACCTTAATTTTTCTGCACTTCAAATTCCTCAAATGTCAAAATGGACAATGAAAGGACCCATTTCAAATAGTTCTGGGGATAAATGAGTGAAGATGTGTAAATGCTCAAAACAGAGCCTGGTACAGTGCCAGGTGTCATCCCCTGCCTTGAACAGCACATGAAGCAAAGTATCTAGGTATAAAAATTTCATTTTCTTCTTTTTATTTGTTTTTACTTTTAATGACTAGAGGCGGTAGAAGGAAAAAATAAGAATCCTCTATAATAAGCCTCTAGAACCAATAGCTTCCTCATATATTAAAAACAGGACAACAAAAATCTATATTAAAGGACCAGTGTACAGATTTAATAAGAGCTATAAGCAAAAGTACTTTATAAAATTCTAAATGACAAATGTTATTTTATCACTAGTAGTATCATGGGACACATGTCCTCCCCTCTGTCCTCCTCCATTAGGCTTAGCTCTTAATGCAGTCCTTCTCCTAAGACAGAGGAATATGTAGAGACAGAATGTTACAGATTGAGAAGAGCACAAGACAGGAGTTGGATGAAAAGGGAGAGCAGGAAGAAGTATAAAGGCAGAAGGAAGGAAGAGAATAGGAACAGAGCTGGGGCATTCCTGAATCCCTTTTTCACAAAGAATGGTTAGATCCAACCAGAACATGCTGAAAGAATAAAGGAGATCAGGAACTGCAACTCATTATTACACAAGGGAGTGCACCTGCCTTGCCAGGACGAGCCCATTCACAATCACATTTTTGAATGGTGGCCGTCCAAAGAGAGCTGTGGCCAGCACCAACAGGGTGTAAAACCTGGAAAAAAACCCACAAACAAAGAGTTCAATAAAATAAGAAAAGGAATTCAAGCATAGGAAAAAAAAACTGTGTTTACTTATTGGACTGAATTTCTATTTTAGGTAAGTTACACTTCTTGATAATCACAAAGCAATGGTTCTTGATCCTGGATACCTCAGAATCATCTGGGGAGTGCTGAAAAATTAGGCACAGGACCCACTGCAGACCAGTCATATTAGAGCTTCTCACTAGAAAAAATAAAATGAACTTTATTTAAAGCAAATAAAGCCCTGGAATGAGGTACTGACCCCCTGCTGGGGGCAGTACTATCACCTTCCTTGGAGAGCTAGTTGGACAGCCACAAGGCAGAGCAAGGCAGCACTGGGTGGCCTCTCAGGACCTCCCAGAAATGCCAGGCTGGAAATCCAGAGATGTGTTGCCTTTAGCACAAGGTCATATGGGCCAGTCTGATGACAAAAGATGAAAAAAGCACTCTCATCCAAAAGTTAAAAGCTACTCTATATGAACATAGAAAATGTTTTTATTCTATCAGATATCATGCATGTTTATATGCTACCTAGATTGTTCGCTAAAAGAACTCTATCACATTCATGTAAGCTGTCCCAGTAAGTAATGCACTTGTGTCATCTCCGACCTGATTTTGCATCCCAAGAACATCACCAGACACAACTAATGAGGACGGAAATCAGACAGGTCAGGAGGACCCTGGTTCTTACGAGAGGCAGCCCATACCTGACAGAAGGCGAGGGAGGCAATGTGCACATGGGGACCCACGTGAGGGCTTTTAACAGTGGCCAGACATGGCAACTCCTCAGAGAAACAACTTATTGGTGAGTCATCTGGCCCTCCCTAAGAACAGGAGTTTGTATATGGTAGCTGTTTCTACAGAAAAATGGATTGGAAGCTGAAAACATTAAGAACATTAAGTCTGGAATTCCATCAGTTTGTGATGACTACAAGCTGTAAAGAGAAAATGATACCAACATTCTTTTAACACTCCTGCAGAAACATTACTAATGAAAGTATAATTAGAACCTGGGTCAGCCAAACTCATGCATGAAGAGAAGGTAATTCATCTTTTTCTAATTAAGAGGATGAGGGTACTGCTTTAGATAAGGCATCAGATAAAACCAATGCCAAAGTCCTCCCCACCATGTTTTTTTTTCTTTTTTAAAAATTTTAAACCTGGATTTTTTAGAATGTTATGAGGCCAGCCTTAACATCTTAGTACATTTTCAACTAACCCTCCAATTTGTAGCACCCACTCCAGTAAATTCTATGTAAATACACACTAAACACTTGTGTAAATGATTTGAAGTAAACAAACTAAGGACACATTAATTGTTCTGTATCACTTAACCTTTCCATACACCAAAATCTCTGTATTCCAAAATGTGAAACAATTCAAACTCTAAAACTACAGCCCTAATAGAGTGTGAGATTCCTGCTCAAAAGACACTTTTATGGTATGTTTAGTGGTGAGGGGCAGAGGGCAGGAGCAGAGCCTGTCTTGTTTTTTTGTTGTTGTTTTTTTTGTGGTACGCGGGCCTCTCACTGTTGTGGCCTCTCCCGTCGCAGGGCACAGGCTCCGGACGCGCAGGCTCAGCGGCCATGGCTCACGGGCCTACCCGCTCCGTGGCATGTGGGATCTTCCCGGACCGGGGCACGAACCCGTGTCCCCTGCATCAGCAGGTGGACTCTCAACCACTGTGCCACCAGGGAAGCCCAAGCCTGTCTTGTTTGACACAATCTCCCCAGCACCCAGCTGATAAATGCTAAATGCTCAGTAAAATATCTGTTAAATCAAATCAGTAAAACACTTTAAAGAGGGACTTCCCTGGTGGCACAGTGGTTAAGAATCTGTCTGCCAATGCAGGGGACACAGGTTCGATCCCTGGCCCCAGGAAGATCTCACATGCCGCGAAGCAACTAAGCCCGTGCGTCACAACTACTGAAGCCCGCGTGCCCAGAGCCCATGCTCCGCAACAAGAGAAGCCCTCTCAATGAGAAGCCCACGCACCACAACAAATAGTCCCCGCTTGCCGCAACTAGAGAAATACCACGTGCGGCAACAAAGACCCAATGCAGCCAAAAATAAATAAATAAATAAATAAATACGCTTTAAAGAAACATACCATCCTCTGGTTTGGTCAATGCCTTCAGCAATGAAATCTGCAGGAAATGCATCCTCAAACTCCCTCTTGTTTTCAAATGGATAATGAATTTGAGCATAGGGCATGCTGCCACTCTCGAACCAACAGTCAAACACTTCAGAGATGCGATGCAACAATCCCTTCCCACAGCGTGAAGGAATGGTCAGATGGTCAATGCTAGTAAACAAAGAAGTAGCCACTTCTATTAATTTTAAGCAAAACAGAAATTACAGTTTAATTGCCAAGAGGAAACACAATGCCCTCACAGCTCTTTCATATGCATCTGCAAACAGAAATATAGGCAGTTATCACAGGCTTTCAGAGAGCACCATCAGGGCTCCATCTGGAAGGTTATATACCAAAGTCTCCTGACATCTAACTCAAGGACAAGAGGCCACCTTTCCTCAATATGACATGAATCAGCAACAACGAAGTAATTCAGCAAACTAGTGTCTGATTTCTACATGTAGCTCTGTGATCTGATACAGAGATCATGTCTAAACAGGCTATCTAGCCCGATACTGAAGTGAATCAAACATTCAGAAACTGACCTCTCTCTGTGGAGATCTGAGATCTTTGCTCCTGACAGTTCTTCCAGTTCTGTCATTGACCCAACACACACCACCTGTCAAAACAAAGTTAAAAGGCCTCAGAGCCAAGGATCAAACAGAGTTAATTTATGTAACATTCATGTTTAGGTTTAGAAACTTTTGATCTTCATGAGTTATCATCAAGGTGGCTTACCTCATGAAAGACTATAGGTCACTGACTGAATTGGTGAGCAGACCTCACTTCTTTGCTATCTACCCCTATATCAGAGGGATTCCCTACAAGGAGAGAATTTCACAGCCATCATCTCAACGAGTATTTCTTGAGGGTCTACTATGTCCAAATCTCTGACAAAAATAACTAGCATAAGTGAAATGCCTAGACTGTTACTCTAAGGCATCTTAGTTTGCTCCTGGCACTTGAACTTGGCTCTTTAATCTGAAACCTTCTCAAGTCAAAGCTGGGACTAATTTATTGTGCATGAACTGGACCAAATAGTCAGATTGCAAGACATTAGGATTATACTCATGTAAGGAGGCTGGGAGATGGGCCCAGCACGGGCATTCAGAACGGGGTGAGTCATCTAACAGGGGCCGTGTAGCCAGGCTACACCAGCAGGAGCTGCTGTGGGTTCACACCCAGAGGTCATCTACTACCTAATGAATACCCACAGCCTCTTTCTCTGCACTTCCTGCTCAGTCCTGTAAAGTCCTCTGATTCAGCTACTTCACTGTTGCCTTTCAGGTCCCTACTGGAGATTTACTGAGGTCCCTGGGCTGCTGCTGCTGCTCATGACTGTTCTAATGCTGTCAGCATTGGACAGAGGGGATACATCTATATACCTATGTATGTATTTATTTAGAGACACACACACACACAATTTGATTTTAAATTAAAGGTCTGCAATGTTTTGGTAATTTTATTATTATTATTATTATTAATTTTTTTTTTTTGCGGTACGCGGGCCTCTCACTGCTGTGGCCTCTCCCGTTGCAGAGCACAGGCTCCGGATGCACAGCCTCAGCGGCCATGGCTCACAGGCCCAGCCACTCCGCGGCATGTGGGATCCTCCCGGACCGGGGCACGAACCCGTGTGCCCTGCATCGGCAGGCGGACTCTCAACCACTGCGCCACCAGGGAAGCCCACTTTGGTAATTCTTTTAAGTCGTCCTTTTTTATCACTAATAGGGCCGTTTTAATATGCTGTGACTTAGTGCAGCGGGTGGAGTCTCTATTCTGTTCATCAGAAACTCAAAAGGAGAAAAAGAGTTCTGAGCAACACAAGATAAACAATGTGAGGAGTTTCCCGAGAAAAATACAAATTACATTTTTCACTTTTACACAGAGGGAAATTTTTTTTTTTTTTTTTTTTTTGCGGTACATGGGCCTCTCACTGTTGTGGCCTCTCCCATTGCGGAGCACAGGCTCCGGACACGCAGGCTGAGCGGCCATGGCTCACGGGCCCAGCCGCTCCGCGGCATGTGGGATCTTCCGGGACCAGGGCACGAACCCGTGTCCCCTGCATCGGCAGGCGGACTCTCAACCACTGCGCCACCAGGGAAGCCCTACACAGAGGGAAATTTAAAACTATATTTAATTAACTTTAAAAACATATTCTTATTTATGTCATGATTCTAGGAAGGAACAACGAAAAAAAACCTGATGCAATAAGAAAGGGGCAAAGAAAAAAAGAAACCATATTCTTTTACCCCATACTGAGATGCATGAATGAAGTGCTTTAGCAAAAATCAACACAAGTAAACACTGCCCTGCCTCACCTCCTCGAAGTCATCGCTGACCCACAGTGGGATAGGAGTGCCCCAGTATCTGTTTCTGGAAATTGCCCAGTCACGTGCATCTTTCAGCCAATTTCCAAATCGCTTTTCTCGCACAAACTCTGGGACCCTGCAATAAACAGATCACATAACCAATCACATAAAAACATTAGTAAGTAAATTTGTAAATTAGATCTGCATAAGCCTTTGTGAACCTAACATTCTGGAAATGCTGAGCTCACTCCTACGAGAATGTCTTCCAAATGGACAGCACCAGAAGACCCACAGAGGCTGTTTCTGCTATGAATCCATCCCAGGAAGATGCTCTGTAATATGAAACCCCACAGCACACAAGCTTTTCTGTCCTGCTCTCCAACTGCAGGACTGCCACAATCCTTTAACCAATCACCAGGACGACAGCTAGCCTGACCTTACTTAGATCTAGTCTTCAGGTCATCCATACAATAGCGCTTTTACCGAAACTCATTAGCAAGGGCTCTTAATCACCTACAAAGTAAGAGTCTGAATAGGCGGGGTTATGTGTAGCTGGTGAGAAGCTGCCTCTCCAGGCTCACCTGCAGTCCCGCCACTGCACTTTAGGCTCTAGCAATAAGGCAAGTTCCTTAGAATGCAGCTTCTTACCTCACTGCCTCTGTCCATGCCATCCCTCCACTTCGATAACGTTCACCCCGCCACCCTCCTTCCCTCAGCCACCCCCCTACCCAAGGCTCTTATAGCTTCTGACTGGTAAATGACTCCTTATTCTTTAAGGTTCAGCTTTGTAGGAAACGCTGTCAAGCTCAAGACTGAGTTAGGGCACACCTAGGCTCCAAAACATTTTGTCCTCTCAGGTGCTGCAGTTACCATCCTAGGTCAGTTTATAGGCCTGCACACCTGTCACCACCACCTCCAATGAGGCAGCCACACGAATATTCTATACTCAGTGCTCCACCAGGAAACTAAAGAGCTTCCTAGGTATAAAAATGAAAAAACATTTTGCTCTTGAGAAATTCACTTTGCTAAGAAATATAGAAAGCTATAGTTTTCTTTTACTGCCCTGAGATTCTCCCCATTCTTCCAAAATCAAAATGCACTATTTCTTACTTCCCCAGAGAACACAACTTAAAGTCAAGCTGGATTCTTGGGGAAAATAAGAAATAGTGATTACCCTCAAGACTCTCAGGGAAAAACATTCTTCTGGAATACACAGATTTAGTTTTGTATCATTCTTGCACCTACAGGTTGAAGTACAGTAGTCCCCCCTTATCTGTGGTTTCATATGGTCTCAGTTACCCACAGTCAACCGTGGTCCAAAAATATTAAAAGGAAAATTCCAGGAGTAAAAAGTTCGTAAGTTTTAAACTGCACGCTGTTCTGGGTGGCATGATGAAGTGTTGCGCCCTTGCACTCCATCCTGCCTGGGAAATGAACTATCCCTTTGTCTAGCGTATCCAGGCTGTATATGTTACCCGCCCATTAGTTACTTAGCAGCTATCTTGGCTACCACATCAGTTGTTGATTATCTCAGTGCCTGTGTGGAAATAACCCTTATTTTTACTTAAAAATTGGCTCCAAAGGGCAAAAGCAGTGATGCTGGCAATTTGGATATTCTCTTACCGTGCTTAATTTATAAATTAAACTTCATCATAGGTATGTAGGTATAGGAAAAACACAGTATATACAGTGTAGGGTTTGGTACTATCTACGTTTTCAGGCATCCACTGGGGGTCTTGGAACATACCCGCTATGGAAAAATGGAGGAACTACTGTAACACCTCTCTGCAGTTTAGATATTAGCTGAGGAGAGAAAGGCTTCTGTTCCTGCAGTGTTTATCCATGAGACCAGTGTACACAAGACATTGTCATATTTTAGGAACTCAACAAGTGTCAAAAGTAGTAAGTGTAAATGGCTTTTGTAGGTATATCCAAATAAATGTATATCCTGAAAATGACTATTATTTAAAGCTAATGGACTCTGAGAGTACAGCCAGTTTTCCAAAGTCATTCCATTCTTTAAATCAAATAAATGGCAACTTCTCATTTCCATTGGGTTTAAAAAAGAAAAATGTTCCCCTATATGTCCTGTCATAAGAGGGCTGTTTCTTCTGTTATACAATATTATTTAAATTATTTTGTGTTCCTGAATAAACAGAAAAATAGCTATTATTACAATATACAATAAAAGACGGCTTTTAAAATTACTATAACTTGAGGGAAGTATAAACCAGTACTAACTACATGACAAAGGACATTATGAAGACACACATCTTATTGCTCACCAGTAACATAGGTCATTGTTCCTCAGCAGCTGGTCTACCATATGCTCCACCCGAACGAACCAGCTAGGCACTGCTTTGTAAATGAGGGGAGTGTCTGACCTGTGGAAGCAAAAATGCAGAATGTGGCTGGGCAGACTGAGGTATGCAGGGGCAAAGGGTAAGACTGACCTTTAGTTCCTTACTGATATCACCACCAACTATTAGGCCTTCTACTGATATTTATTTCTATTGCAAATACTAATGTCTATGTCATCTCCCTCCATCTTTCACAAGAAGGTAAAAGCTAATAAGAGAACAAGAAAAAATATAGTTCTGCTGTGTGACAGTTGACTAAGAAATGATGTCAACCTCAGCAAAGAGGAAACACGGGAACAAAACGTGATGCCACTGAACATTCCATTTTCACCCACATCTTTATAGTATGATGTTATATTAAAACTTGCATAACAGGGACTTCCCTGATGGCATAGTGGGTAAGAATCCGCCTGCCAATGCAGGGGACACGGGTTCGATCCCTGGTCCTGGAAGATCCCACATGCTGCAGAGTAACTAAGACCATGCGCCACAACTATTGAGCCTGTGCTCTAGAACCCATGAGCCACAACTACTGAGCCCACGCACCACAACTACTGAAGCCTGCATGCCTAGAGCCCGTGCTCCGCAACGAGAGAAGCCACCACAATGAGGAGCCCATGCACATCAACAAAGACCCAATGCAGCCAAAAAAAAAAAATTGCACATTATATTTCTCACTAAATTCCATTAGAAAGTTTTAGAGATATATCTCATCCTAGAGAACTGTGATCCCAACACAATACATATTGGCATATGCCTATGTTTCTTACACCTAAGGAACGAAATAACTATATATATGAATTCATAAAATTCTCCTTAAAACAAGGATGAAGTTTTCAAACACTAACTCTAAAGGATACAAATGAGATGGGAACCATGAATTGATGGAATGGGCACACATATCAAATGTATCCACAAAGCTGAAGCTCGAGCTACATTTCATCTCACCTCCAGCAGAAAGGGTAGCTGTGGGTGAAGGTGCTGGCAGCAAGAAGTCGACCTTGTTCCTTTAGGGTCCTGATAATATTTTTGTCAGCATCCTATTTAAAAAAAATTTTAAATCTAGCCATTAAAATATCCTACAATACTTAGTAATACAATATAATTAAGTATATTACTAAACTTTGTTATTTTGATACCTTTACTATGAATAAAAGGCACAAATAACAAATGTACTATACAAATACTTGGTTCACATTTCAGCCACTGTGTAACTTTAAGTACTTTTAAAGTACGTTCCAGACCACTTAAGGCAGTGAAGTTTTCAATCAGCAATGATTACCCCAAGGTCACAAAGCCGTTTCCGGACTCACAAACCAGAGCCCACTTTTTCTGATTCCTACCTTTGAAATTACAGCATGCTTCCTCTGAAGATACTAGACCCTTGGAATGCAGCTGATAATATGTCTGTTTTTTCTGATTTTATGTGCTCAAACAAAACAAAACAAAATCTACTTCCTGGGGAAAACAAAAATCCCACATATGGAAGCTATTTAACAAAAAACTGATTAATGAAAGAAGTACGATGAAACCGACACCTTTCTAAGCCATAGAGATACAGACCTTCACATACTGTCCTGCAAAATCTGGCACTTCCCCTGTGAAACAGCCTGAAGCATCCACAGGACAAACAGGGACAGAGTCTTTCTGAATGATACTGAAATCCATACAGACCCGATAGTCATCCTGGGGAAAAGGAGAAAGGTAGAAGAAGGGAAGAATAAAATAGTTAAGTGTGGGTGTGGCAAGAGAGGAGCATATGAGGCAATAAATTTATAGGAAAATTTTTCAGTATTCTGACATATAAATGTATCCAACTTTCATTATCCTCTCAACTGAAGCTAACTCAAGGATTATTCAGAGAATCCAGAGCCCTATAGCAGGGTTAGGGGATTAGATCAGTCTTCCCAGCCATTACTTCACAAACCCCTAATATAGCTGAGTATCCACTAAGTAAGAAGAAAGATGGCACATATGAATACATTAGAACAAAATCAAATTTGATTTATAACAGCAGCATGTATACACATACATGTATGCACAAAGCAGAAGAACATACACGTATAAGGCATGAACCGTTTAGTACTTCACAATGCTTGATGTGCATATGGATTTGCATCCTGTCAAAGAGTGCCTGAAAGGATGGCAACAGTGATCTAAATCCAAATTACTCATTTTACGGGAATTCCCTGGTGGTCCAGTGGTTAGAACTTGGCGCTTTCACTGCCAGGGCCTGGGATCAATCCCTTGTCGGTGAACTAAGATCCCACAAGCCGCGTGGTGTGGCGTGCATAAATAAATTAATTTAAAAATAATAATAAATAAAACAAACAAACCCCAAACTGTTCACTTTACAAATAAGTAATATGGGCCCCATGCAGGCTGGGTTCACCACAATGCTTCAGGAATACATTTTGAGCAATGTTAACAATACTCAGGGCAAACTGATTATAAAGTGCTATATCAAACAGTGCTCTGAACATCTAACTACATTATATTAGCTCATTTAACCTTTACAACGATCCTGTGAGGAAGGCAGATAGATGTACTAGGTTTTCATCATGTGTTCCCCTCAGACAAACCAGCAAGTATCTCCATTTTATGGATGAAGAAGCTGAGGCACAAAGAAATAACTCAGCTGCAAAGTGGCAATGCTCACATTCAGAACCAAACAGCCTGGCTCCAGAGTCCAAGGTCTTTACCTCTTTGCTATGCTGTTTGAATATAAAATTAAAGGGACTGTCTTGGACTAAACAGTGAAACCAAACCCTGGTTTGACTCCAAGATAAACTGGAAAGCCAGTATGGTTCCACCTGGGCCTATGTTCAACTCTCACTATGCTGAGAGGCTGCCTAGCGTGATGCGACATGTGCGTGTGGCACATGACAGCCAAGGGCAATGACAGCCTGGCCATGAAGGAAGACCCTGAAAAAAAAAACAGTAAGCAACACAGACAGGACAAGCCCCAAAGTCCAGCAATTTGAACCATTTAGTATAGAGCAAACAGCCCTACTCGATTCGACTAGCTAAGAGCAGCATTCCTGAATGGAGCCAGAGTAACAGGTGATGTTCAACACGGTCATGTAGAAGTGCATAGACTCTGTGGAGAGATCACATAGCACATTGTCTGGCAAAGCCGCAACATGGAAGGTCTCTTGGAAAACGTCTACCAAGTGGGGTTAAAGGCTGAAATTTAAAGATCTGATCTTCTATAACATTAACCTGCCTGGCATTCAGGACAGATACACACCAAGAAGTTACCTTTTCATTATTTATTAACAGTGGAACAATGACACCAGTTGACCCTAAAATTATAATGAATAGCTGAAATTTGACTAATTCCTAAAACTCAATAAATAGTATTATCAAGAATGCTTACTTTCCATCTAATTTGAATACTGACCAGGTATTAGGTGATATTAAGCAATTGTTAATTTTATTGGGTATAATGGCATGGTGGCTATGTTAAAAATAAAAGTCCTTATCAGTCAGAGATGCATACAGAAGTATTTGCAGATGAAAGATATGATGTTGAGAATTTGCTACAAAACCCTCCAGCCAAAATAAAAAAGGTGTTGGGGAAGGGGACAGGGAACGAGACAGATATAACAGAAATTCCAAATTAATAATTAAAGCAGCTGGATAATGTGAACATAAGGAATATTATATTTTCTTTACTTCTGTGTATGTTTGAAGACTTCCATAATAAAAATCCCTGCAGAGATTAAGTATGAAAAGAAAAAAGACCAACGGAGACCGACTAGCTTCACTGCCTCTCTCACTGACAAAATGATCAAGCCAAGAGGAATTGGTAGGTCCCCAGTGGGTGCTACACCCCCAGCAGTACACACTCTTACAGTGTCAGGCACTGTGCTAAACGCTCTATATGGATGATTCCACTTAATCCCTGTAGTTTCCCAGACGGGCAGGTACTATCATTCCATGTCACAGAGGAGGAAAAGGAAGTCCAGACAGGCTAAGTAATTTACCCAGAGATGGCCTGTTAGTGGCAGAGCTGTGACCTAAGGTGAGGTCTGGTTCTAAATGTGTGCACTTAATCCCTATGCTCTTGTTTTATTCATATACAAATTACATTAAAAGGATTACATTTTTGGAAAAATTACTCTGAGAAGAACTTAAAATTAACCACACTGCATAGCTTTGAGGAAAGAGGTCAAATTCTCCCTTCTGATCATATAGTATTTATTTAGTCAAGAACACAGCAAAGGTGATGGAACCTTTCAGCGTTTTGATGGTTGTGGTGACTGTATGACTCTATGCCCTTGTCAAAACTCCCAGAACTGCATATCATAAATGGCAAAGTGTACAGCAAGTAAATAGTGAATGAATGAAAACACAGCATGCCTTTTAGAAAGACTAAATGCCCAGCAACACTCAGGATTTAGCACACCATTTTCAAAAATCAGCTCAGGGTGAAAAGGAATTACAGATGCAAGTTTTATAAAGTTATCTCTGGGGGCAGTGAGCCTGAAAAGAGGTTAACTCCATAGTGTGAAAAACAGTGAGAAACATCTCTCTTCTCTCTCCCTGTCACACACACACACGACTCAGTGGCCACTGACGTTTATTTCTCATAAATGCATTTGCAAGATATATACTACTCACAGCACCAAAGTAAGGAGCTTGGTGTACAACCCCAGTGCCTTCTTCCTCCTTCACATAGTTGTCAACAAGCACAGTAAAAGCACCATTCTCTTTACACTGGAAAAGAAAGGTTATCAGGCTTAAAGAATAAAACAATACCATACCATAATATTAATTTAATAATAGTTTTTGGTAAGAGCCTGAAAAATCTTTTAACATGAAAAATTATATTTTCATAAATAGAAAAGACAGAATAATTCAGATTGGGAAGAAACATGCTAATTCAATACATCGTTTCCATGAATAACAGGTCATCACTTATAAATGAAATAATTATTTGAAGACTTGCAGAGAAAAATTTCTAACTTCCTTCGCCACAAAACTGTGCTTTTTCATCAGTTCTTCCAACTTCACCCCTGCCCTAGAATGCAGTTTTTCGTGAAAATGTCTCAGACGATGTGCTTCCTTAACCATTCACTTTCTGGTATATTTTCAATCACTGCATATGCTTTGCTGCTCCTTTTCCTTTCAGTCCAGCTCAGGTTATTCAGTAATAAAAGGCAAACCTTGGAAGAATCGGTATGGGAGCTGAGTTACAAGTTCTAGTTACAGGTACTCCACCTACTGTAACACTGAAGGGAAATGTTCTCAGTTTGATTTTCTTTATAACAACAATAAAGTCAGGTTCATACACATAACACTACAGACCTACTTCTTCTACCTTTATCTCTTAATATTTCTTTTCACATACCCTTTGTTTCAGCCAAACTGACCCTTTGCTTTCTTACCTCTCTGCCTTTGCAAAAAGTACTTTCAGAAATTATTTTCACATTTAATCCTATAATCCTGTGAAAAAGGCATCAGCAGTCTCATGTTTTAAAAATATTCTGGTTGTATTTGAATTTCACAGATGAACAAACTCTGAACAAAGATGAAATGGTTTGCCCAAATCATACAACTAGTAATGACCTGAAAGAAGGTCTTCTGGTTCCAAACGCAATTTTATTTTCAACTATATCACAACTCTTTAATTCTTTGGCATTCACTTAAAACTAAACTTGAAAAATAACTACGAATTTTTAATTGCTATTACCCAAGTCACCTGGAAATATTTTTGGTGTGGTATGATAGGTGCTAAAAGGTGTGTCTTCAATAGTTTAAGCATGGAGAGATAATATGTGGGTTCTTAGAATCAGATGTAAGAACAGGGAATACAAAGGTATCTTATTGTTTCTAACTGTAGAGGGTTTCTAACAAAGAAACCCTACATTGCATTCCTATGTCTCGAAGTCCAGTTTTAGATCCTTCCCCTGCCAAGGTTGAACTGGGTCAGCATTCACACAGAGAGCTATAGTGCTGTCCTTCAAAGACAGCATCTACTCTCATAGCTCTCACTTAATATTTCAGAACATGTGTATTTTAGGTATACACCAGATGATTTTTGTCTTCAAAGAATTTGCAGCATCTTTCTAAAACTCACCAAACATTCTAGAAATTTCAGGAAGCTAACTGAATGGATAGTAGTTGTTCTTAAATAACTTAGATCAGTATGAACTGAGTGCATATTCCAGACTTCTGATTTAACCTAAAGTTCCTATCTATTGTGCTCATGTGCATTTTCTGAGAGGGATGAACTTTCCTTAGGTTCTCAAAGGGATCTAGTGTAAGAGGTTTTAAGACAAATAAAAACAAATACAAGAAAAAATAAAACATGTTATGATACAGAAGAGAAGAATGCAGGAATGATATTTTTCAGAGGGAGAAACCAAAGAAGCATTTCAAAAATTGCTTTTTTTTCAGATGGCACCTGAGTTTAGCCTTGAAGAGTGTCAAGCTGATATGACGTTAAAGAAAGGTGAGGGTTTTTTAAAAAGAGGAGGAAGACAATAAAAACAAAGGCAGAGAGGGAGGAAAAGAAAGGGCCAGTGTGATGGAAGCAAAGGATATGTTTAAATCAACATTAGGGAATGTGGTTAGGGAGTAGGACTGCCTTGTGTCAACTGGAGAATACCCATTGAGGAATGTGCTGGCAAATGACTACGGGCTCAAGGGAGGGACAAGACCAGGTAAAGTGTTTGGAAATCCATCAGCAGCAACATGGAATGAGGAGGAATGCCATTAGTTAGGAGATAAGAAACATGGGAAAACACTCAGGTGCACAAAAATGTAGAGGCAGATGTGATGTTGTGGACAGAGCCCAAATGGCAGAGATCACCTGCATTAGCCAAACTCTATCCCTACACTGAATCAGAACAGAGGTGAGCAAATATTTTATCATGGGCTATGGTGTAAGGTTTTGCTGGCTAATGCTACGTCCAACTGAATATAATTTCCACATAATGTGTAAAACGGGGTCTGAGAGTGTTGCTCATTATTTCACTCCAAGACCTATAAATAATAACCAACAGGAAATTCCTGCTGACTTTATTCTTTTGTTGTTGGTGGTGGGGTTTACAGCTACAGCTGTGGATTCTGTTGCCAGAAAATGGAAAACCACATAAAATAGCTTTGTGACTCTTATAAGAACTAAGTTACTAAATGTCTGAGCTTAAAGCACCCACCTCATCAATTCCTGGAAATGAACTCTGTTTACTTTTACACACACAGTTTTGTAAAAGCACTATCTTAAGTTTGTAAAAACAAAACTCAAAAAACAAAAAACACCTCAACGACTTGCCTGGGTGATGTGTAGACTATAAACAATACAAATATACACACATTAAATCTTATCAAAGTAACTGATTCCTTATGTAATTTAAGAAAAGTATTTAAAACTTCCTATAGGATTTTAATTATTAAAGCAAGAAGGCAATACAAACAGAATTTAATTTTTGTAATACTAAAACAGATTTTTGGATTTAGGCACACTTGTACAAACAATATAACAATAAGACAATATAAATACCACTCCAGTTATCAAATACTTGGGTTGTGGACAGCTCCTGCGGTAGAAGTCTCTAAGCTCACCTTTATAAAATAGTCAAACAGGGGTCTGTATTTCTTGCCTTTGAGATAGGCACCAGGCAATCTAGAAAAAAGAGAAAGGCAAACTCACAATTAAAATTATCAAAGAAATGAGGCTACAGCCACATCAAGTTACCATTCCCTTCTGGTTTCCTTGTTCCTAAATCATGAGTGCTGGAACGTGTGACCTGAATGTACTTGGTATTAGTACTTAAAACTAAACTTGCATAATATAGCTTTTGGGCAATAAAGTATCTCACTTTTTAAAGCTAAAGACACACATGCACGTGCACACACACACACACGTACAAATCAATGATTTGTATATTCACCTTTCAAGGATCTCATAGTCACTCTCCAATTTATAGAGGGCTGATAATCTGGCTTCCATTAAAATGTATAATTTTCCTCTGACAGCATCTATGAGAGCAAGGGAAAAAGTGGACTTCAATGATATTCAGGCTTTGGCTTACGCTAAAGAAACGCATCTGCATATTTTTCCCTCCAGGGGCTCCTATATCACCTGCATCCAATGTGCTCAGCACTGACAGAGGAACACCACAAAGAACGCTAGGGCACACGTGCTTTCCAAATACGAAAAAGACAAAAACATCAAATGCTGTTAAGGCAGCTCATCAGTTGTTGTTAACTGCACCTCTATTCATTTTAAGTAAAGTAATCTTTTCTCCTACCAAAAGTAATATATATGAGTGCTTAAAATCCGTAACATTAGCAAACCAAGAAGAGATCACAAAGTAAAAGTTTCCCATAATCTCACACTCCCCACCCCACCCCGCCCCCGCCTCGACACTATCGTTTCAGTGTCTATTCCTCCAGGTGTTTTTCTATGTATATATCAACATACATATTATGTAAACATATAACTTAATAATTATGGGATATAACTCAATACAGTTTTGTAATTTGTTTTCACATAATACATTGTGAACATTTTCTCATATGTTAGCACATATAGATTCTCTCATTCTTTTAAATAGCTTCTATAGTATTCCATCTTATGGAGGTACAAGTTATTTTTAACATATCAATTAATGCTAGACAATTAAACTGTTTTCAAATTGCTACTGCTATGAACACTGGGATAACGAATATTCTTATACATGTCTTTGTACCCATATTGGAAACATTTCTGGAGGATACTATCCTAGGAAGAGAAAAGCTGAAACAAATGCATAAACATTTAAAATTTAATAGATACTGACAAATTGCCTTACAAGAATTTAGGCTAATTTAAACGCCCACATGTAAAGTATGACATACCCAAGAATATACCAAAGCTATACCTAAGAATATACTAAGGCTGTAAGAAAAATGAGTATCTATGGATCATTGTGAAGGCCTCTGCAATTCACTGAAAAACTACCACAAATAATGTTGCCACCCACCAGTTCTGACCTCACAGGAACTTCATTATAAGTGGAGTCTATATTTTCTGAATAAAACACAGAACACATGATACACAAGAACACAAGAAGTAAAAGAGTTGTATGCAGGCAGATGAATGACACGATTGAAATCTCAGCCAGATGGCCTTTATGGCTGTCAGGCTTACTACGGAATGGCCATGATCCACAGGCAACACAGGAAACTTATAACAGACAGAAATGCACTTGCAGGGAGAAGCAGCAGTAGACACCAGAGCCAGGCTCTATGTGGAAACAGCTCCTTCCCAGTTGATAACGCTAGAAACCAACTCTTGGTCTTAGCTACTCCTAAGGCACAGCTAAACAATGATAAAAATATCTGACACCCAACACTTTCCCATTCCTTTCTCAATATTCTTCCCTTGATAGCACAAGCTATTGTGAATCAAGTTAACTGTCTTGTAAGACAGATTCTTTTTCTGGCTATGAGTTTTTCTTTTCTTTCCCTGACTTCCCCCTGCTCCCCATAAACTATAGAAACCTGAAGGTACCAACCTTCTTTTTTCATATAAATCTCTATGGAAAGGGCCTCTTCAAGACTATGGTTAACTTGACACCAGGAAACATTTGAAAGGTACAAAGTTCTCAAGTTCTGGTACCAATTCTATGATACTATGATATATAGTAAGAAATATATATTTGGTCTTAATCCCTGTTCTGGTAGAGCTCTTAAAACCCTTGGAATTTCCTAAGTGATGGGAACCAAAGGTGTCTTTTGTTACGTTAATGGAGTGACTTTTGTAAAACCCCTAGGTAACCTAAGGATGGTGAACCAAGCACATGGCTACAGGGTTGGAACTTTCATACTCCACCTCCAGCCCCCTCTGGGGAGGAGAGAGGGGTCAGAGATTGAGTTCAATCACCAATGGCCAATGATTTAATCAATTGTGCCCATGTAACAAAGCCTCCATAAAACCCCAAAAGGATGGGGTTTGGAGAGTTTCCAGGTTAGTGAACGTATCCACATGCTATGAGAGTAGCCCACCCCAGTTCTGGGGAGAGAAGTTCCTGTGCTTGCGACCCTTCCAGATCTCACCCTATGCACTTCTTCATCCGGCAGTTCATGTGTATCCATTACAATCTCCTTTTATAATAAACTGGTAATCTAGTAAGTACAATGTTTCTGAGTTCTGTGAGTTGCTCTTCGGACCCAAGGAGGAAGTCATGGGTTGGTGAGAAGCCCAGGTGACAACCGGAACTTGTGACTGACATCTGAAAGGGGGCGGGGGGGGGGGGAGTTGCAGTGGCAGGGGGAAGTCTTGTAGGACTAAGCTCTTGACCTGTGATATCTGACTCAAGCTCCGGATAGCTAGTGCTTGAATTGATTTAATTGCTTGGCGGTGTTGAGAAAACACATACTGGAGATTCCTAATAGCAATGATACGCTACCCCCTTTGAATCTCAGGTTCTTCATCTGTAATAGGAGCATGATGTATAAAAGTATTGTAATCTGAAAAGTATATGAAATTTTTACTTTTTATATCTCTGTACAATGTTAATTTTTTGTGTTAATTTTAATGTTTTGTGTTAATTTTTCAATCAGAAATGAAAATGCTCTTAAGAGGTTATTTTTCTGATTAAATCTAATACTTTTTCAAAAACTTCTATTTTTACTCCAAAAAGAAATGTAGGACTTCCCTGGTGGTGCAGTGGTTAAGAATTCGCCTGCCAATGCAGGGCACACAAGCCCTGGTCCAAGAAGATGCCACCTGCCATGGAGCAACTAAGTCTGTGTGCCACAACTACTGAGCCTGCGCTCTAGAGCCTGCGAGCCACGACTACTGAGCCCGCGTGCCACAACTACTGAAGCCCGCATGCCTAGAGCCTGTGCTCTGAAACAAGAGAAGTCACCGCAATGAGAAGCCCACACACTGCAATGAAGAGTAGCCCTGGCTCACCACGACTACAGAAAGCCCGCGTGCAGCAACGAAGACCCAATAAAGCCAAAAATAAATTAATTAATTAAAAAAAGAAAAGAAATGTAATTTTTTTTCTTTTTAACCATTGCATCAAATAGGATAAAATGCCTAGGAATAAACCTACCTAAGAAGGCAAAAGACCTGTACTCAGAAAACTATAAGACGCTGGTGAAAGAAATCAAAGGTGACACAGATGGAAATATACACCACATTCTGGGAGTGGAAGAATCAATATGGTCAAAATGACTATACTACCCAAGGCAATCTATAGATTCAGTGCAATCCCTATCAAATTACTAGTGGCATTTTTTGCAGATCTAGAAAAAAAAATCTTAAAATTTGTGTGGAAACACAAAAGATCTCGAATAGCCAAAGCAATCTTGAGAAACAAAAATGGAGCTGGAGGAATCGGGCTCCCTGACTTCAGACTATACTTCAAAGATACAGTAATCAAGACAATATGTTACTGGCATAAAAACAGACATATAGATCAATGGAACAGGATAGAAACCCAGACATAAATCCACGCACCTATGGTCAATTAATCTATGACAGAGGAGGCAAGAATATGCAATGGAGAAAAGACAGTCTCTTCCTAAGTGGTGCTGGGAAAACTGGACTGCTACGTGTAAAAAAATGAAATTAGAACACTCCTTAACACCATACAGAAAAAAAACCCCAAATGGATTAAAGACCTAAATGTAAGGCCAGATACTATAAAACTCTTGGAGGAAAACATAGGCAGAACACTCTTTGACATAAATCACAGCAATACCTGGATCTACTTCCCAGAGTAATGAATATAAAAACAAAAACAAACAAATGGGACCTAATTAAACTTAAAAGCTTTTGCACAGCAAAGGAAACCACAAACAAAAGGAAAACACAACTCACAGAATGCGAGAAAATATTTGCAAATGAAGAGACCGCCAGGGGATTAATCTCCAAAATATAAAAAATAGTTCATGCAGCTCTACATCAAAAAAAACCAAACAATGGAATATTATTCAGCCATAAAAAAGAATGAAACAATGCCATTTGCAGCAACATGGATGGATCTACAGATTATCATACTAAGTGAAGTAAGTTAGAGGAAGACAAATATCATATGGTTATCACTTACATGTGGAATCTGAAAAATGATACAAATGAACTTATTTACAAAACAGAAAAAGACTCACAGACTTAGGAAACAAACTTATGGTTACCAAAGGGGAAGGCTGGGGGGAGGGATAAATTAGGAGATTGGGATTCATATATACATACTATTATATATAAAATAATCAACAAGGACCTACTGTATAGCACAGGGAACTCTAGTCAATATTCCATAATAACCTATATGGGAAAATGATCTGAAGAAGAATAGATATGTAAATGTATAACTGAATCACTTTGCTGTACACCTGAAACTAACACAATATTGTAAATCAACTATAGTCTAATACAAAAGAAAAATTAAATAAAAAACTAAAAAAAAAAAAAAAAAGTAGTATTTACTTCTACACTGGACCAAGAAGGAAATTCTGGGTAAAAAAATAGTCCTTTTCCTAGGCCAAGGGAAATAAGTAGATAAACTAGTTGCTTGGACATGTAAAAGAGGGGAGTAGGAATCAGTAAACTAAGACGTGTTCCACATGTTTTCTTATATTATTTTCTTCTAAACTCCTGAAAATATACTCTTGACCTTCACTCTGTCCACTTCTTATGGCTTCCTTTCTGGATCCCTTGCCTCAAGCCTTGGAATTCACCAACATGAAACAGGCATGGTTATCCTTTCAGGAGGCCCAAACAGTTGGATTATTTCCAGCTTTAGAAGTACACTGGAAGCTAACCGGCTTTGCTGTGCTGTTTGAAACTCATTATCAGATTTCTCCCTCCAAAACATATCCTGCTACATAACACCATACCTATGTATTCACTACCAGAAAATTATTTAGTAGAGGTTTTCTGGGTTTCTAAGAAATTTTAATAAAAGGTAAATTTCCCCAGGGTTATTAGCACATATGAGTGATTATGACATACCTAAGAACAGATTCCCAAACAATAAATCATAAGACATGTGACCAGAGAGTTCATGCTACCTCCCAGCCCCAACGGCTTTACTAATTCTAGTAAATACATTTATTTTTTGTATAATTTGTAATAAGTTTATTAAGTTATAAGTATAAACTATGTCCTGATTACTAATACTGATGTCTATTTAAAAGTCAAAGTAAAGAATATTTTTAAAATAATAATTAAGCATGACTTAAGCAACTTTCTGAGAAAATTTTAGATGTTCTCTAATATTGTATCCAACTCAGTTTTCCTTAATGAATTAACTGTGTTCTATTTCTAGTGTGACTCATCTATTGTCTATTTATTTCCTCCTATCTATCATGATAAGACTTTTTAAGCATTCATTCATTTAGTTGATATTTATTGAATACTTATTTTGTTCTAGGTAATGGGTTATAAGGGCATAGCCCTAAACAATACATATCCAGGCCCTGCCTTCACACAAACCCAGGGAGTTAAGAGATTTTTCCATTACTTGATAATAACAACATCCTTGGGAATTCCCTGGCGGTCCAGCGGTTAGGACTCCATGCTTCCACTGCCGGGGGCCCGGGTTTGATCCCTGGTTGGGGAACTAAGATCCCATAAGCTGTGTGGTGTGGCCAAAAACAAACAAACAAGCAAACAAACAAAAAAACCCCAACTTTATCCTGATAATCTCTCTTTGTACTAGATAAAATTACTTGAACAACTTCTACTAAAAATGCCTCTTTTAAAGGGAATGTACTTCAACATAATAAAGGCCATATATGACAAGCCCACAGCTAATATCATACTCTTTGGTGAAAAACTGAAAGCTTTTCCTCTAATATCAAGAACAAGATAAGGATGCCCACTCTTGCCACTTTTATTCAACATAGTATTAGAAGTCCTAGCCAGAACAATTGGGCAGGAAAAAGAAATAAAAGGTATCTAAATTGGAAAGGAAGAAGTAAAACTCAGTATTTGCAGATAATATGATTGTACATATAGAAAACTCAAGACTCCACCAAAAACTCAGAACTAAAAAATAAATGGAGGGACTTCCCTGGTGGTACAGTGGTTAATAATCTTCCTGCCAATGCAGGGGACACAGGTTGATCCTTGGTCCGGGAAGATCCCACGTGCCGCAGAGCAACTAAGCCCGTGTGCCACAACCACTGAGCCTGCGCTCTAGAGGCCGCGAGCCACAACTACTGTGCCTGTGTGCCACAACTACTGAAGGCCATGCACCTAGAGCCCGTGCTTTGCAACAAAAGAAGCCACTGCAATGAGAAGTCCGTGCACCACAACGAAGAGTAACCCCCGCTTGCCATAACTAGAGAAAGCCCACGCACAGCAAAGAAGACCCAATGCAGCCAAAAATAAATAAAAATAAATAAATGCAGTAAAGTTGCAGCATACAAAATCAATATACTGAAAGCTGTTGCATTTCTATACACCAATAATGAACTATCAGAAAGAGAAATTAAGAAAACAATTGCATCAGAAAGAATAAAATATGTAGGAATAAGCTTAGCAGAGGAAATGAAGGACCTAGACACTGAAAAGTTTAAAACATTGATGAAAGAAATGGAAGACACAAATAAATGGAAAAGTGTTCCATGATCATGGATTCAAAGAATTAATATTGTTAAAACGTCCATACTGCTGAAGGAAATCTATAGATTCAGTGCAATTCCTATCAAAATTTCAATGGCATTTTTCACAGAAATAGAATAAACAATCTTAAAATTTATGTGGACCCACAAAAGACCCTGAATAGTCCATGCAATCTTGAGAAAGAAGAACAAAGCTGGAGGCACAACACTCCTTGATTTCAAACTATATTACAAAGTTCTAGTAAGCAAAACAGTATGGTACTGGCATAAAAACAGACACATAGATCAACAGAACAGAACGGAGAGCCCAGAAAGAAACTCACACATAAGACAATTAATTTACAACAAAGGAGCCAAGAATATACAATGGGGAAAGGAGAATCTCTTCAATAAATGGTGTTGGGAGAACTGGACCACTTTCTTATGCCATACACAGAAATTAACGCAAATGGATAAAAGACTTTAACATAAGACTTGAAACCATAAGATTCCTAGATGAAAACATAGTTGATAAACTTCTTGACACTGGTCTTGGCAATGTCCTTTTTTTTTTTTGCTCTGACAACAAAAGCAAAGGAAACAGAAGCAAAAAAGAAAAAAAGAAAAAAAATGTGGGACTACATTACACTAAAGCTTCTGCATAGCAAAAGTAATCAACGAAATGAAAAGGCAACCGTCTGAATGGGAGAAAATATCTGCAATCATATAGCTGATATGGGGCTAATATCCAAAATATATAAAGAACTGATGCAACTTGATAGCAAAACAAACAAACAAACAACAAAAAAAACCCTACCAAACCAATTTAAAAAATGGGTAGAAGATCTGAATAGACATTTTTCCAAAGAAGACAATCAGATATCCATCAGGTACACGAAAAGATGCTCAATACAAGTTATATAAGGGAAATGCAAATCAAAACCCCAATAAGGTATCACCTCACACCTGTTAGAGTGGCTGTTTTCAAAAAGACAAGAGACAGCAAGTGTGGGCAAGGATGTGGAGAAGAGAGAATCTCTGCACTGATGATGGGAATGTAAGTTGGTGTAGCCACCATGGAAAACAGTATGGGAGGTTCCTCAAAAAATTAAAAATACAACTACATATGATCCAGTAATTTTACTTCTGGGTATTTATGCAAAGAAAATGAATACAATAACTTGAAAAGATATCTGCACCCCATGTTCATCACAGCATTAATTACGATAGTCAAATTATGGAAACAACCTGTGTCCTTCAATGGATGGATTGATGAAGAAAATATGGTATGTATATATACAATGGAATGCTATTTGGCTGTAAGAAAGAATGAAATTTTGCTGCTTAAAACATCATGGATGGGGCTTCCCTGGTGGCACAGTGGTTGAAAGTCTGCCTGCCGATGCAGGGGACACGGGTTCGTACCCTGGTCCGGGAAGATCCCACATGCCGTGGAGCGGCTGGGCCTGTGAGCCATGGCCGCTGAGCCTGCGCGTCCGTAGCCTGTGGTCCGCAACGGGAGAGGCCACAACAGTGAGAGGCCCACATACCGCAAAAACAAACAAACAAACAAACAAAAAAAACCCCATCATGGATGGACCTTGAGGGCATTAGGCTAAGTGAAATAAGTCAAAGAAAGACACATAATATATTATCTCACTTATATGTGGAATAAGAATGAAATCAAAGCAACAAAAATAAACCTCATGGATACAGAGAACAGACTGGTGGTTGTTAGAAGCAGGGGTGTGTATGTGTGTGTGGGGGGTGGAATGGGTAAAGGGAGTTAAAAGGTACAAACTTCCAATTATAAAATAAGGCGTGGGGATATAATTTATAGCATGGCAACTATAGTTAATAATACTGTATTACAGGGCTTCCCTGGTGGCGCAGTGGTTGAGTCCACCTGCCGATGCAGGGGACACGGGTTCATGCCCCGGTCCGGGAAGATCCCACATGCCGCGGAGCGGCTGGGCCCGTGAGCCATGGTCGCTGAGCCTGCGCGTCCAGAGTCTGTGCTCTGCAACGGGAGAGGCCACAACAGTGAGAGGCCCGCATATCGCAAAAAAATATATAATAATAATACTGTATTACATATTTGAAAGTTACTGAGAGAGTAGATCTTAAAAGGTCTCACCACAAGAAAAAAATTCTGTAAATATGTATGGTGATGAATGTTAACTAGACTTACTATGGTGTTCATTTCATGAGGTACACAAATGTTTATTTTGTTGTAAACCTAAAATTAACATAATGTCAATTATACCTTGATAAAAAAAGTAAAAAAAAAAAAAGGGAAGAAATGTAAGCTTTCATTCTTTCCCAAAATTCATTAAAATCATTTTATTCATATTGATCATAAGTAACCAGGCTCACACTTACCTTTAATCTTCACATACTGCATATCTGGATTAACACACAGGGCAAGGTTACTAGGTAGAGTCCAGGGAGTAGTTGTCCAGGCAACCAAAGATATATTTTCATCTTCCTCCAAAGGGAAAGTTACAAATATTGAAGGATCTTGAACATCCTGAAATAAAATGAAATAAAGTATTCTTTCACAGATTCCATAATAGTAGACATGGAAGAAAAATGAACTGATCCTAAAGAATAAAATAAACTTTTATTTTCAGAATAAACTGAGCTTTAAAAAAATCTGCCATATTTGTAAAAAAAAAATACAAAGAGAGAAATCCCAAATACATTTTTTACATAAAGAAAATGCTTTAATAATTACCTTAGTAGTCACAAATAAAACATTTATAGTGTAGCAAGTGGGATACATAAATGAGGTTTCACTATTACAATGATCTATTTTATAACAAGTCCATAAAGAATTAGGTCAATAAAATGACGATTTTGGAAAACAGTGTTATTCTTTATTTGAATTGAAGGGTATATGAGAATTCTTTTCAACTTTTCAGGAAGTCTGAAATTATGCCAAAAATTAAAAACAAACACAATCCTTAGTACACACTCATAGTATGGCCAAAGTGAAAAAAGACAGAAAATACTAAGTGCTGACAAGGATGCAGTGTAATCAGAACTGTCTAGTGGAAGTATAATCCCTTTGGGGTTAGAGTGGGAGGCAATGAACCATGGTCCATGCATGGGTCAAGTCTGGCCGTTACCTGTTTTTATAGAGCCCAAGACCTAAGAATGGTTTTGATAGGACTGAAAGATCTGGCCAACAAAGTCTAAAATATTTACTATCTGGCCTTTACAAAGTTTGCCAACTCTTGTACTAGGGCTAAATGTAAGTATACGTTATAACTCAATAATCCCACTCCTGGGAATGTGTATATATGCTCCCCAAAAGACAAGTTTCAGAATGCTCACAGTAGTACTACTGATAAGAGCCAAAAATTGGATATTACCCAAATGTCCATCAACAATAGAATGGATAGTTAAATACTAGACAGTAATTAAAATGATGATCTACAACTACACACAACATGGATGACTTTCACAAACATAATCTTGAGCAAGAGAAGCCAGATACAAAAAAAGAACAAAGTGTACAATTCCATTTATATTTAGTACAGAATCAGCAAACAATGAGGTTGGAAGTGAGGACAGTGGTTGCTATAGAGGAGTGGGGGATTACATGCTAAACTGAAGGGACCATGAGAAGGGAGAGCTTTTGACAGGTTGCTTGACAAGGTTCTTCTTTAACTTTATCTGGGTGTTGGCTTCACATTCATTTTGTGCAAGTATATGGAATAGAGTAAGTAAATGGAGGAGCAAAAAGATGTTGTCTTATTAAACCAGGAAATAGGTACTAAGATATAAAAATTATTAATTTTAGTATGTATAGTAATAAACAGAAAAAAATTAAAAAGCCACTGAAGGGAAATCTAAATAAAACATTAATAGTGATTTCCTTTGGGTACTGAGATTATAATTTTTTTCCCTCTTCTTTATATCTTCTAGGGCTTCTAAATTTTCCACAATGAGCATAAGCCTCATAAATAATCACATCAACCAGACTTCTAAAAACTAAAAATTTAGACAATATAAAAAATAAATATTTTTATATACCACAAGTTGGTTTACCTTTTGGAAAAGTTGGAAGGACTTTCTTCTATAACTCAATTTAGTTCTGTACAGCTTGCTCTTTCCCAATAAGAGAATGTATTTATTTACTTATAGAAGAGTATACACTTTGAAAACCCTAGGACCTAACAAGCTATAATGGGACTCTAACATGTAAAAATTTAGTTACCAAACAAAATTCCAGCATAGTACACAAGGATTTATATTACAAAACATTTGGAGCAACACCAATTGTTACCATTTAAAAAGAAAAAAAAGGCTGTGCCCTCTGAACACCTCAAATATCTATCAAAAGAATGAATAAATAAATTGTAATCTGTTATATGAAACACTATACAGCAGTTAAAAATAAACTTAAAGCTACATGTATCAATATGAAGAAACTTTAAAACAATGTTTAGTATAAAAGGCAAGGTGCAGAATACAATGAATGAGATTTAAAAACTTGCGAACAACGCTAAATACTGCTTATGGATACTTATATAGATAATAAAAATATGCATGAAAAAGAAACACCAAATTCAGCATAGTGGTTACCTATCAGGATGTGAAGAAGGAAATGGAAAAGAGAAATGTGCTGTAAATAAACAAACTGTGGTATATTTACCTACACAGAAATTAGAACAAAAGATCCAAAACTACACATAACATGGATGACTATCACAAACATAATGCTGAGTGAGAAAAGCCAGAAACAGAAGAATACATAGTGGATCTTTCCATTTCTTCAAAGTACAGAACCAGACAAACTAATCAACTGCTATCTGTGACATTTGATGTATTTGAAATCAACAACAGATGCATTTAGTGAAACCCATGTTTTGTTTTTTAATTTTTTGGCCACGCCGCGAGGCTTGCGCGATCTTAGTTCCTTCCCCAAAAGAGGCTGTACTCCTCAATGGGAGAGGCCACAACAGTGAGAGGCCCGCATACCGCATAAAAAAAAAAAAAAAAAATGAAGTACTTATTTCTATAAAATGCAGAGGACAGAGAAAATGTTAGACTATGGAGATGTAATCATCAAAACTCAGATTGTGGGAAACTACAAGATAATATGTTTCCCAAACAACAATTTGCAAGGGGGAAAAAAAAAAGAAAAAGAAAAACATAGAAAGAGAAATGGAGACCTACACATTAAAACAGACCTAAAAGACAACTATTACCGTGTATGAACCTTCCTTATGTCTCGATTAAAACAAAACAAGAAAAAACAAACAAACAAAAACAACTAGAAATAACCTGAGGGAAAAAAAGGATGCTGTTTATGAGACAAATAGAAATGTGAACACTGATGATATCCAGGAGTTAAACAACTACAGAATATTTAATATTAAGAACATTAAAAATGATTGATGATGACTTAAGGTGTGATAATGGTACTCTGGTAATGTTAAAGAAATATTTCTTATCTAGTAAAGATATATAATGAATTACTTATTGATAAAATGATATGTCTAAAATTTGCTTTTGAAAAAGGGTCTGGGAGAAGTAAGTGGAGTGTGTAGATGGGGCAGGATTGACCATAGAGATTGTAGGGGATACACGATAGGACATGGGAGTTAATTATTCTGTTAATTAATTATTCTGTCTACTTTTGTATATGCTTGAAATTCTCCATGTTCAAGTGTTTTTAAAAAGTAAGCAAATACAGCAATATATTAAGATTTGACAAAACTTAAGTCTTTGGTACCCAATAGTTAGTATATTATTCTCTACATTTTTATGTGCTTAAAATATTTTATTAAAAAAAACATAACATGAGCACCGCCATAGAAGGGTATTTAGGGGACAACAGGCAGGCATCATCATGCCTACCTCACAAGGATATGCAACGATCCAATGGGATACTGAAAGCATTCTGCAAGACGAAAAGTGCTTTTGAAATGCAAGTGTTAATAATAATGATATGGGGCTTCCCTGGTGGCGCAGTGGTTGAGAGTCCGCCTGCTGATGCAGGGGGCGCGGGTTCGTGCCCCGGTCCGGAGAGATCCCACATGCCGCGGTAGCGGCTGGGCCCGTGAGCCATGGCCGCTGAGCCTGCGCGTCCAGAGCCTGTGCTCCGCAACGGGAGAGGCCACAACAGTGAGAGGCCCGAGTACAGCAAAAAAAAAAAAAAAAAAAAAAATAATGATATGTAGGTAAATACACAGTTTGTTTATTTACAGCACATTTCTCTTTTCCAAACCTTAGAATGAGATAGAATTCCAAACAAATCAACATCCTTTAAAAACAAAGAGGGTTAGATAAACTCAGAAATAAAACACCCCTTGAATATACACACATGAGAATAGATAGTTATTCCTGAAGACTTACAGTCTTTACTATCTCCCTGGGTAAGGTAAAGCAGTACACTTTGTAAACAACAGACACGTCTAAACTCTTATACCAATGACAGCAAGTTACTCCATTCATCAAAGATCATAACACATCACCAATCGCAAATCAGATTTTCCTCCAAATACTTTTAACAAATAAGTGGTATTACAAAGCCTCAGATGAGGCACAAAAACACCCTAAGCTGTAACCCTTATGAAACTGACTGGAGGAAAATAGAGCAGAGCTGGACTTATTAAACAAAGAGAGGCATAAAAATATGGTTAAAACAAGCAAAACCTATCACATTAAGACACATCATTCACATCACTCCCCCGGCTAACATTCCACACTGGGACTAAGTTACCATGATCACCACAGCCATTTAACTTCTGAGTACATAACTTAACACCAATGACATCTCACATACCCTGTAATTCTGGTGAGATTCAAAGTTGGAAAGTGGAGTATTGCATGCAGTGGAAAAGGGCATGACTTTCACTCCTCTATAAACAAGGCCTTTATCATAGAGCTGTTTGAAGACCCACCTGGCAAGTAAAGAGACAGAATTTTACAATTACATAACCATAATTCTATTTTCCCAAATGCAAACATTTATGCCAGTTTCTGTCTGTAGAGTTTCTCACAGCCAAAGAAGTGGAAACACAATGTCTCTCAACTGCTGAATAGCTGGTAAATTACAGTAGATCAGTATAATGAGATATTATGTAGACATTAAAAGGGCAAATAACTGTTGACATGGAAAGGTGTTCATGACTTGATGTTGACTGAGAAAAGCAATTGACACCATACTGTACAATGAGGTACCAATTATGTAAAACTATGTATCAGTATACATATTTACACTTTTAGAGATGCTAAAAAAGTAGATTTTCACCAATATGTTAACTATGGTTGGGATTTCAGACTTTTTAAAAAAATTTTTTAATTTACTTATTTATTTGTTTATTTTTGACTGTGTTGGGTCTTTGTTGCTATGCGCAGACTTTCTCTAGTTGCAGCAAGCGGGGTCTACTCTTCGTTGCAGTGTGCAGGCTTCTCATTACTGTGGCTTCTCTCGTTGCGGAGCACAGGCTCTAGGCACACAGGCTCAGTAGTTGTGGCGCAGGGGCTTAGCTGCTCCGCGGCATGTGGGATCTTCCCGGACCAGGGATCGAACCCATGTCCCCTGCATTGGCAGGTGGATTCTCAACCACTGCACCACCAGAGAAGCCCAGACTTCTTGTTTTTCTTAATAGTTTTCTGGTATACTGCTTAAATTTCACTGTAATGGACAGTTTTACAGAGGCAATTTAAAAAGTATAAACCACTGGGATTAGGATCAGATATCTCTCCTACAGTTAGTCAAAAACTTTTATTAAACACTTACACATGTTGCTCTAAGCTAAATGTAGCAAGACACTGGAAAACAGTCATCCCAGGTTCTCCTGTGGTGACTACTCACCTTTCCCAATTGGGTGCCAGAATTCATTTGGTAGGAATCCTTACTTGTCTTTAACTCATTTTTACAGTTCGATTCCTATGTACTTGGCACAATAAATGAATTAAATTCTCTCCCATTTGTTAAAATACATTTTTATGTAAAACTGTGCAAGTATTTTCATGGTATTCCTTTGGCTTTGGATAAAGCCTAAAAGGTGACATCTTGTAACAAATTTCCCAAGTTTAAACTCAATCTTAAATTATATACTCTGATGCAAGGACATTCACCGGAGACCAGAGGGAAAGTGTCAGATTTGCATCATAAGACCAAGATTCAAGCCTAAGAGCCATATAATTAGTTGTGTGATCTCAAGCAAGTCACAACCACTTGCCTTTACCTCAAAGTGGGTCCTAACCCAATCCACAGGACTTTCTGGATCATCTGAGAAAAATCAAGTGGAAGTACTTTATATACTCAAAAGCACCAACTCAATCTAAATTATCACCATTAAATTAATGTTATCATTTTAAATGTATCTCCTACTATTTTTTAAATATTCACCCTAGGTCTATAAGCCTTATTTATATGCCAACATGTTCCTCAGGAATAACTAACATTCTAATAGCAAGAGGCTTTGAAAATGGTTTTCCCCCGATTCAAGTATGTTTTATGTAAATTAAGAAGTCTGATGTAGAGCTATATTGTCCAACATGGTAGCACTAGCCACATGTGCTCATTTAAATTTATTAAAATTAGAAATTCAGTTTCTTGGTCATACTAACCACATTTAAGTGCTAAACTGTCCTGATCTAGAGCATAAAGAGTACCTTCTTTTTCAGAAGTTTAAGAGAAACCCTGCTTTTTAGAATGCCCTAATCATGAGAACTCCAACTACTCAGTGAAATGGGAAGCCTCCCTGTCCAAAGTTTCTGCCATGTCAGAGAGTTTAATCAGCTCTCACCCTTGGGTACATGGGTCTGGAGATGCACCCACAGGGGCACATCAGAGTCAGAGGGTCTGAGAACTGTCCCATGGTATCTAGTTCCTCAAAGGCAAAGGCACGTGCCAAGCATATGCAACAGATCTTGACTAATAGAAATGTAATCAGGTAGATAGGACGACAGTAAGAGGCACAAGCACCTACAGTGCAGCACAAAAATATGTATCCTACAAAAGAGCTTTGCAACTCACCTGTAATCATGCATAATTTAACAAAAGTAGGACTCCCTCAAGGCCTGAGTTATATACATAGGTCATTTTGCAACCATAATAACTATTTGCCCATTAATGATACATAATGATTCTCAGACTATTGTAGGAGGCTCAGGTTAAATCACCTATCAAGACTGGCAATGGGCTTCCCTGGTAGTGCAGTGGTTAAGAATGTGCCTGCCAATGCAGGGGACATGGGTTCGAGCCCTGGTCTGGGAAGATCCCACATGCCGTGGAGCAACTAAGCCCGTGTGCCACAACTACTGAGCCCGCGTGCCTAGAGCCTGTGCTCTGCAACAAGAGACGCCACAGTAATGAGAAGCCTGCACACCACAATGAAGAGTAGCCCCCACTCACTGCAACTAGACAAAGCCCATATGCAGCAACAAAGACCCAATGCAGCCAAAAATAAAGAAAATAGATTAAAAGAAAAAAAAAGACTGGCATTGCAACAGTTGTCTTATAATAGTAAAAGGAAGCAAAATTCATTTTGAAACTCATGAAACAGTGACTGCATATACAACTTCTCTTAGTAAAAAATTCAAGTGCACATCTCTTAGACTTAATTCCTTCAAACAAACAAACCCATTTCTGAAACCTAATTTTCCTAAAATTTGGTACTAATTAATTTGACAAAAAAACCCTGAACTCACATCAGGCCATTTATATTCTTCATTTATTTTACTTAGTGTGAAGAGTTATATGTTCTGATATAGAAATACTAATGAAATTGATTACAGGTTGCTGCTCAATCTGCTAGGGCCATTAAGTACTACAGAACATATGGATAACCTAATACCTTTCTAGAATCCAAAATTTACTGAATTCAAAAATAAACCTAGGGGTGGAAGGGGCGAATAGGTGGAGTACAGTGGAATTTTATGGCAATGCATAATTCTAGAATTATGGATATATGTCATCACACATCTGTCCAAATCCATAGAATGCATAACAAGAGTGAACCCTTATGTAAACTCTGGACTTTGTGTGATTATGATCTGTCAAGGTAGGTTCATGAATTGTAACAAATGTACCACTCTGGTGGGGGATGTTGATAATGGAGGAGGCTATGTATGTGTGGAGGCACAGCGTACATGGGAAATCTGTATATCTTCCTCTTTTTTATTTTTAGAGCATTTTTAGGTTCACAACAAAATTAAGTCTTTAAAAACAGAAACAAAACAAATCCATCCCCAAAGATTTCAGATAATTGTGGATCTGAAAACAAGTGGATTCATGCTAGAGCATCTCTACTAACTAATATAACAAAATAGTCATTATATTTCAACTTCAAATAAACTTACCAGACAGATTCCATGAATTGTGGATAGAGAGTTTTGTAGTCATTGTCAAAGTCAATCCATCGGCCAAGTCTGGTAATAGTAGACTTAAAAAATATGAATATTAGAGTTTTTAGACAATGGTATTTGTTATTGTATAGCTATTTGTTTTACTTCTATTATCACTACATATGATGATTTTGGAAAAACAGAACAATCGATGGTTCCAGTAAATGTATACTGTAAACAACACATTTTGCAAGGTTAAGAACAAGTTTTCTTGGCATTCATCCTATATGCAGGGAATGTTATTTACAAGTATTAACATTCTTTTATAAAAGTCTACCAAAACTACCATTTGGCAAACACACGTCTAACTGTTGCTGGCATGAATCATCAATGGTTGCTAAAATTACTGAGTCATAGTATGGTAAGAAACAGGGTACTTACTAATTACAAAGGAAAAACTGCAACTTTACAATGGAGAAACCTGACAGAATCACCTTAGTGAACAAAGTGAACAACACCAATGAGACTTATCAGCATCACAGGCCTTCTGATATGATAGACTGAGAAGGGGATGATGTTACTTCTGAGGAATTCTTGCCAAAAATGTATAACCTAAACTGAATCATAAGGAAACATCAGACACTGAGGGACTTCTTACAAAATAACTGGTCTGTATTCTTTAAAAGTGACAAGGTCATGAAAGACAAACACTGAGGGAATGTTCCAGATTGAAGGAGACTGAGGAGGTATGACAACTAAATGCAATCTATGCTCCTAGATTGGATCTTGCATCAAAAATAAAGATCAGTGGGACAACTGGTTAAATCTGAATAAGGTGTATAATATTGTATCAGTGTTAATCCTGCTTTTGATAATTATACGATAGTTATTAAAGGTGTTAGCTTTTGGGAAGTGGGTGATGGGTATAGAGGCTCTTCATACCATTTTGGGGGGAGAAAAAAAAAAAGAACCCATATGCATGTTATAATCATCAGGATTTTCCCCTACTGGTGACCAAGCAAGAAAGGTAGATTAAAGAAAGTTAGGTTAGGAGAAAATTGAGGAGCTTTGATTTTTAGGTTGATGAAATCAGATTTCATTCAACAATGAAGATAAGTTTTGAGCAGGAAGAGTACAATGAACAGTCTTGAGAGAAATAACTTGGCAGGCTAAGTGGAAGGAACATGAGCAAGAGACCAATTGGTAGATTCTTATAGAAATAAAGACAATGGTGGGTGAGAGACTAGGTTGTAGGAATGAAGAGAAATATGTAAAAGATACTTAGTATAAGAGATACTAAGAAAGGCTTGATAGGATTTGACATTTGAATCGGTCATGATGATTAAAGCTTGAAGTCTGGAAGACTGAGGGAATTCTGAAGAACAGCAAATTTGACAAAGTGGTAAGATAGTAAAGATGGAAAAAAATAAAAGCCAGACATGTTTTTAAGTTGTATATATATATATTAATCTGAGAGCCACTGAGGAAAGGGGGAGTTGAGGACCTTTGTTCCTAAGCACATCAGAATAAGAGAGGACAAGAGCTCTGCCGGCACCAGACGGTTACTAAAATGTACCAGTTGTGGGAGCTCTATTACAAAGAGAAACAGTGGGCAAGATGGGAATCAATATAAAACAATGGGTACAAATGTGAGTTGTTTTTAACATCTGAATTTTTTTATTGCCAACGTTCAAGTTAATCTATTTGCTAGGACAGCATGATTCCTGTCATATACTGTGGGTAGGTAGATTAAACATGGAAGACCAATCAAGCACATAGAAATCAGAAAAGAGAGGGTTCAGTTTAAGCTAACAGTTTAAGTAATGGAGTTGAAGATGGAAGCTAAACACTCCTTTAAAGAGGATTATCAACCCCTCTTTTGGGCACATATCATAAAAAGCACAAGGAACCATAAAACATTTCAACCCCCATTTAAAAGCTAGAGTTTTTTTTCATTCTCCTTAAAATAACCAAAAATACCTTCCACTCAGTAGAATATCGCATCACAATTGCTCGGCACTGACTGTTATATTCTGCAATCCCCAATCTGGCTACATCCTCTGGTCCTCTGATTCCCAGTGTCTTATCAATTTCATATTCCTGAAAATTTGCAATAAGATTGTTAACATCCCTGCCCTATGAAGCAAATGCAATTCGACAAAACTAGAAAACAGATTAAAAAAAATTAGTTCTCAGAAAATCTACAGAGAAAATGAACTATAAATAGTATTATAAAAATGAAGAAAGTCTGATTATAGCAAAAATTCATACTTTAACATATTATATAATGAAATATAATGAAATATTAAAAAATCAAAACATTATAAGGCTGGTGACTCAAACATACCACAGGTAAACCATGACAATCCCATCCAAATCTTCTGTCAACGTGAAGCCCACTCTGGTGAGCATATCTTGTAACTATATCTTTAATTGTCCCTGCAAGTATATGTCCATAGTGAGGCAGTCCAGTTGCAAAAGGAGGCCCATCATAGAAGGTAAATCTAAGAGGTAATAAAAATACGTTAAGTTACTTTAAAACAGATAGCAAAAATTTAGGACAGCATTTTTCTATAGATAGCTCCTGTAATTGTAGAGCCTTTGGGGAGAAGAAAAGCTGCGAGGCTAGGAAACTCAGACATAACTGATTATGTATCTACTGTAGGCCCTGCCTTTAAAAAAGCTAATTATGACAGAGTTGGAGAGACCTGTATTGGACCATCCATCCTTCATTAATTAGTTCCATGATATAAGGGAAATTATTCACCCTGATCCTGAGTTATCTATAAAATAGGGCAACAAACACCTATGATAAAGTTTTTGAGCACAGGAGACACATGATGAAAACAGTAATTAAAGAAAGGACTGGTCTTTAGGTGAATGAAGACTAGAGGCAGGAAGTACCCCAATAGGAGGCTATTACACTACTAGTCTAAATGCTTAAATGAGGGTAGTGATAATGAGAAAAATGGAAAGGAAGAGAGCGACATATAAACTCTATTCGGAAGACCTCTTATTCTTAAAGACTCTACCAAAGAAATTCACATACTTTGGCCTATGTTTTGATTGCTTTAAGCATTCCTGAAAACAATTAAAGTCGGACCAAAACTGCAAGATTTTCTCTTCTTCAGCAGGAAAATTGATGTTTTCTGGAACTTGTTGAACCATTCTGTTACTGCAAGAGAAATCAAATTTATTATTCTCAAAAGAGAAGTCTAGGAATAACAGAGTACCATACATTAAAATAGATGTACCTATCACTAGCCATGATACTACCTGGTACTTAAAAAAAATTCCCCTTTTTTTAAGGTAAAGTTCACATACCGTAAAGTTCACCCTTTTAAAGTATATAATATGGAACTTCCCTGGTGGTCCAGTGTCTAAGACCACACTCCCAATGCAGGGGGCCTGGGTTTGATCCCTGGTCAGGGAACTAGATCCCGCATGCCACAACTGAAAAAAGATCCCACGTTTCGCAACGAAGGTCCCGCATGCTGCAACTAAGACCTGGCGCAGCCAAATAAATAAATAAATATTTTTTAAGAAATAAAGTGTACAATTCATTTTTACCTTTTTTTTTTTTTTAAAGTATATTCACAAGGTTGGTCAACCACCACCACTCACTACTTCCAGAACATTTTCTTCACTACTCCCACTTCTGCCCTCCAAGAACTTGTACACATTAGCAGTCACTCTCTATTCTCCTCTTCCCCAGCCTCCTGGAGACCATTAATCTGCTTTCTGCCTCTCTAGATTTTCCTATTCCGGACATTTCACATAAATGAAATTATGCATATACAGCCTATTGCGTCTGGCTTCTTTTACTTAGAATTATGTTTTTGAGGTTCATCCATGTTGTGATATGCACTCATACTTCATTGATTTTTACGGCTGAATAATATTTCATCATATGGATATGCCACTTTTTGTTTATCCATTCATCAGTTCATGGACATTAGCATTGTTTCCACTTTTGGACAGAGCTGCTATGAATATTCACGTATAAGTTTTTATGTGGATATGTGTTTTCAGCTCTCTTAAGTAAATACCTAGGAGTACAACTGCTGGGTAATATGGTACTATGTTTAACTTTTTGAGAAACTGCCAAAATGTTTTCCAAAGCTGCTGTGCCATTTTACATTCTCCCTGCAGAGAATGAGATTCCAGTTTTTCTACATCCTCACTCCTTATCGTCCATCTTTGGATTATAGGAAATCCTAGTGGGTATAACATGGTATCTCATTGTGGTTTTGATTTCCACTTCCCTAATGATTAGTGATGTTGAGCTTATTGGCCATTTCATACCTTCTTTGGAGAAATGTCTATTCATCCTTTGCCCATTGTTTAACTGGGCTGTCTTTTTACTGCTGAGTTGTAAGAGTTCTTTATATTCTAGATAAAATCCCCTTATCAGTTACAGGATTTGCAAAAATTTTTTCCCATTCAGTGGCTTGTTTCTTATTTTTGTCATGGTATATTCTTTGAGGCACAAACACTTTTAATTTTGGTGAAGTCCTGTTTATTTATTGGTTTCGCTACTTCAACTTTTGGTGTCATATCTAAGAGACCACTACAGATAACAAGGTTGTGAAGTTTTAGCTCTTATATTTAGGCCACTGATCCACCTTGAGTTATTTCTGTATATGGTATGAAGTAGAAATATATGGTACCTTTAAATTTATTTCAGAATCTGTGTCCAATTCACACTCTTCACTTATTCTACAACTACAGTATAACATTTAGTAATTGCAGACAACACACTTAAAAAAAAGGAAAAGAAAATCTTGGCAATTCTGTCTAATGATACTAAAAATTCATTAATAATCTGAAAAAATAAATCTCAAAGTAGGTAAAAATTTTTACCTACATTCACAGGACAGAAAGCACTTCTGTTGAATCAACCTAATCTTTCTGAGGGAAACAGGCAAAACCTAAAAAAATTTTAAAGCTAAAAAGATGAGAATCACATTCAAATAATTCCTAGCTCATTCTAATTTTACATTTTATCACTTTTGTTGCTTACTCATGATTTTTGTAAAAGACAAACTCTATATCTCTCTGATTTAGTGCCTGGTGAGAGAAGTCTTAAAGTATCTTTTTTTCAGAAGTTTGTTAATAACTTCTTTCAGAAACATTTGATCAGTCGGGGCTTAACTATCTAGTGAGCATCCTCGAGCCCATTCCTCCTCAAAGCCTATTTATTCTCACTTTATAATTCTAATAAAGTTGGTGACCAGATTTCCAAGCCAACATCAGATTAGAAGGGGACAGAATTGCTAATAATGAGAAAACAACAGAGTAGGTGGAAAACCTTAAGAACACAAGAACTGTAACACTCTGGGATAACGGACTCTAGGAGCAAAGAGACTTACATACCTCAACCAATTCTGAAAACATCAAAGCCGAAGTACAGTAATTGACCCATGTCATCAAAAAAAAATTTTTTTTATAAAAAACAAATAAAAAATAAATTTATGTATATAAAGCAATGCTAGAAATTATGGAATTTCAATGACAAATATAGTCTTACTATGTTAACTAATTTCTACTCTATTTTATTTGACAGAGAATGTGAAGAGACTAACCAAAAGATTAACCATAAAATGGCAAATACACACATTGATTAAAAATAAAATTAGGGAATCTAAAAATTATATGGAAATTCAGGATCAGGGAAAATTTAAATCATGCAGCTCCTATGCTTTTATCAATTAGCAACACTGATTCAAAATATGACTGTGAGCTTCCTAGCAGCCAAGACAAGGGATAAAAAGTTAAAAGGATATTGATTTTGCACATAAGAGAAAAATCTATAAAAAATGAGATTTTTGCCACCGAGGTCTGAGTCACACATGGAAATGAGTGATCTGTTTAATAAACATTTTTAACATCAGAAAAAACATTTTTTTAAGTTTGTTACAAGCGGTGTCTTTCCTTTTGTCCCCCTGTCATTTATTTTTGAGATGTGAGAGTACCTTTGAGTTTTATATAGGAAAAAAATAAGGAAAGAACAGGTGGGCCATTTAACTCAACTATCCATTTCTGATTAGGGTGTTCCATTAAATGTTATTAAACAGAAGTTGAAAAGCATTTTGGATCTTAAGTTCTTGTTATAATTTCCAGCCTTTGAAGGATGGAGAGAGGTGTCAGTCTGTGCATTTACTGATTTAGTAGGAGTCCTACTGGTTCAGTGACAACCTTACTAGAGGCCAATTGAAACTTAAGGGGTTACATCTGAAGACTAACAGATCTTTAGATATCAACATACTTATTTCTGTCACCCCCTAATGCTTGTCAAGGCTGGTCCTATGATTGCCAGCATCTATGGAAGTTGATTAGAGCAGATTCACCAGCCCCACCTTGGACTGAGGAATCTGAACCTGCTTTTTAACAAGATCCTAGGGGATGAGCATGCACATCAAAATTTAAGTCATTCTCTTAAACTGTTCTGACCATTATTCTGGAATATCTATCTGAACTTTTTTTTTTTTTTTGAGAAAATGAGATTTAAGCTTTCTGTGAAGATGGTTTTTAACTTTTATAAAATTTTCTAGAGAGCCTCTACTCCCCCCAAAGATTAAGAACCACTGCATTATTAGGCCAAACACAAAGACCCATGTAATGGTATAGACTATTCCAGGAAGAGCCATGTATCAGTGACCGGGCTATGGCGGCTGCTGAGGAGAAACGGCCCCCATGCATAAATCACAGGATTGCTCTGGCCCCTCACATCCACTGGAGAGCTGTACCTGCACAACAGCATCCAGTAACCACAGGGCTCTTGGGGGAAAGGGGGAGCAGAAAGAAGAGGGAGATTAACCCTACCAGGTCAGGCTCAGGGAAGCAACCTCCTCTTCTTCCCTTTAACTATAATCCAAGGCCTCCACTATCTTCCTTATTCCATGACTCCTGCAGACCTCTTTAGCCTCAACTTCCTGTTCAGCAATTTCTAGGTACCCTCCTTCACCTTTACTTGTATTTACCTCCACAGATCTTGGAAAAGCATACCAAAAACATTTTTGTTTAAAATAAACCTCATGATCTTCCTTGCCACACTTGCTCCCATTTTTAATTCCACTGTACTAGTAGTTCCACTATTCCTTCTCATTACCTGAAATTTCTGAGTTACCCTTAATACTACCAGATGATCCCCACATCCAGGTGATCACCAAGTCATGTGGGTCTGACTTCTAAGTCTATTTCTCTATTTCCTCTTCCTCATTCTCAGGTCTTCATAACTTGTTACATTAAGTCAAATTTAACCCAAGAGGTGGGTCTATCTCCAGCCTTTTCACAAACTACTTATATCCTATTAACATATAACCCAGAGATTTACTTACACAAATGTATAAAACATGTACAAAGATATCAACTGAAGCGTTTCTATAGACAAATATCTGAAAACAACTTAAATATCCATGAATAGATAATAGACTATTATCTAGATAAAATAAATTATGGTACATCAATACCATGCAGGCATTAAAGATAATAAATCATAATATATCAAATATATATATTCCTTATACATACTGAGAAAGAAAACAGCAAGTCACAGTTATAGCAATTTATACTATGTGTATTATAGTATAAATTATAGCAATTTATAAATTATAGCAATTTATACTATGTGTATTATATTATATACTATGTGTATTATAATATTTTCAAGAGATTAAAAATACACTAAGTCTATGTTTAAGTAATTCTGTATTTAATTTAGAAGGTTACCCACCAAACTTAATGGCTACCACCAGAGAATAGGATTAGATGAGGAAGGCGTGAAAGAACAGATTTTTATTTACTTCATATTATTCTGTCTTGATTATTTTTGAGTATGTATTATCATAAAAAGTTTAAAAATAAAGGGAAAAATAAATACTATACATCCTACACACCACCTTCCTAATAGAAAAGTTCTGAAAGTATCACTTCTGTACTAAAAAAAGAAAAATGCAATGGTTCCTCACTCCCAATGGTTGCTGTACAGACTTTTCAGTGGGGCAGCATGATCTTACCCACAGTTACTACTCCTGGCCTTTACTCTTACAAAACTCAAGCTCCAACTACATCACATTCTTGACACTGCTGAGAAACAGAACTGCTTTGCTGACATACTGCTTTGCGTTCAGGCCCTTTCTCCAAATACTCTAGCACTGCTTAGCTTAAATGTACTCTGCTCTATGGGGATTTACCAATCCCCTTTTTACAAAACTAATATCCCCCTCCCCGGAATCTGCTCCTCTCCTACACATTATGGTTTATTTGTATTGCATGCCCATGTCTCTCCAACTCAACTGTAAACTTATTGCTGGCAAAAGCATTTTACTGTCTAACCTCTTACTGTCTTACCATGTGCTTACACATGGTAGTGCTCAAAAAGTTTGAACAAATCCCTTTGTCAGCATCCTTAGTTTCCATCAGTGATATTTCCCCCAGCTGCCTTTCCAATATCCCACTCCGGGGTCTCCTCTTGGCAAGGATAATGGTTAAGAGGGTTGGCTTTGGAATTTGACAGTTTTGGTGCCACAACTTACTATGTGACTTATAGGAAAAGTTACTCAACCTTTAAACCTCAATTCTGCCACCTGTAAAATAAAGTTTGTAAATACAATGCTAATTTAACGTTAAGTGAAATAATGGCTATCTGAGCAATCACACATCATCTACGGAAATTATTATCATTACTCCTTTGTCCACAAATTCTACTCTATTGCCTTTGCCCAGTCACTATATCATCTTTCCAAAAACATTTAAGAGTGCAATCTGCATTTAGCTGCCTTCTCTTCCATATAATTCACTCTCTAATCACTTATGAAGAAGATACACTGTCCACCATTTTACTGATATTTACTTTGTAAAAGTTCATCGTATTACTTAGAAATCCCTAAAACAATTGCTTTGCCTATAGTTTCACTCTTCCTGACCTCTCTGCAACACCTGAATGAATGCTAAAAGTAATACTGTCAAACCTAATAAAAAACTTATCTTCCCTTCTGGATTCATTTCAAACACCACTTCACTCAAGAAGGAAACCACAAACTCAGTAAGGCTGGAAGCCAAGCATCATCTTCCACTTGTTCCTCACACGAAACTGCAGTGACTACAACTCCCCATCTCCTGAATCACACACACTTTAAAATCCTGCTATACATTATACTACAGTCCCCTGCATCATATCCCCAAGTTCCTACTTATCTTCAAGGCTCCAAACCCACTGCAGTTCCTGAGAAGCCTTCTCCTTCTCCCACCTCAAAATCCCACTTAGGAACTGTCTTCCTCCTCTGTGCACTTGGAATACTGTATTATTAGACTGTGTAAGAGCCGAGAACGGGGACTTCCCTCTAATCCCAGGCACCCAGCAATAAATGCCCATTCGTGGGAACCTAAGACTTGATTTGTTCTTATGAATACCTAGACTTCCAAGTAATTTCGTCCACCTTCTGAACTCCAGTAAGCAAAATCACACCAAATTCTGAGAACCACCCAACAGTTCAAGTGTTACCAGGATACCAGGCTGAAGCTGAGGAACTTCCAAGGGTTGTAATCCTCGGCCCGAGAGCTAAGCCAGGATTGGTACCTAGTTCTGAGTTCTTTCGCCCCACTTAGACATCCTCCCAATGTTTTCCTTGGAAACGGATATGCACGTAACTTACCCATAGCCCAAAATAAACATTAAAAAAAAAAAAAATCTTGTGTACCGGAGGGACTGTGGATCCCAGTGGGCAGTAAGGGGCGTATCTGAGAGGCCCGTGTGCAGAACAGGTTGACCTGAGGGGCCCCGCGTGCAGGATGGGGAGTACCTGAGGGGCCTCCGCGAGCAGTACCAGGCGTACCTGAGGGGCCTCCGAGCCTGAGTACGTCGGAAGGAGCCGCGTCTACGCCTTGGTCAAGAGTCTAGAGGTGATGCAACGCCCCGAAAGCGTGAGGCTAAGAGGAAGTGGCCTGGTTTGCACCGGCCAATCAGCGCCCGTCGTTTGACACCCGTAAACAAGCCGGACGCCGATTGGCCGCGTGCGTTCCAAGTCACGACCACCCGACCAGGCGTTGCTCTGTGCCCTGGCAGGCTGTGCGACTCCGTGGCGTGGCGGCGACGCGCTGTGTCCTTCACGCAGCTAGGGCGACGGTGGTGGACACGACTATTTTGTGGCCTCCGGGGTGGGGACTGACTGGGAAGGGCACAGAGAGGAGGCTGTTGTGCGTTCTAACTGGGCGTTGTTACACAGCCTTTGTCGGTGTTCACTGTACACAAGACGTAAATGCATTTCACCAGGGGTTAACCAAATCCAACGATAGTAGCCTCAGTAATTATACTGCGGGGCCGTGAGTGCGCAGTCTCAAGGCTGCTTTACTAGATGACTGTTAAGGAAAGCAGCCCTAGGCACTAGGACTATGTTTTCTGGTGTAGTGGAGACCTGCACCAAACCACCTTGGAGTCTTTAAAAATGCAGAGTCCTAGGGCATAGACTAGGCCTGCTGAGTCTCTGGAGGTGGGTCACAAAAATACAAATCTTAACACGCATCCTGGATAATTCTGTTGTATACTAAAACTCTTGACCCACCTATCTGAAGAGACCCTCCCGTTTCTCGGGGAAATGCAGAGGCCACAACATGGTCTGCGAGGAGCTGAGGCACTGGTGGTCAGTGGTGTTCAGAGAAGCCTCTCCTTTTATGTCCTTCAGTGCCACCTGTAGAGGTCTCATAAATTTTACTGCAGAAATGATGGTAACAGCCATATGGAGAGATATAACAAAAAGAAAGGAAATGCCTGACAACCAGCTTTAGAATAATTGTTTCCTGTATTGAAAACAAAATTATTTGCATATTAGTCTGCTTACTTATGTATTTATTATCACTGCTGTGAGTCTGCCCAGCACCTTTTGGATCTGCTGGTTAAAAACCAAGGAATCCAGAGCCATGCAAAGGACAGTAGACCTCACCAGAGACTATGACGGAAATTTTAGCCCTTGACAAATTGAGAGTAATTCTGTATGTAACTTCTTAGTGTATCCAATAAAAGGACAGAAAAAAACTGATCTATCTGAGAATATGTATAAGGCATTCCTTGATAAGTTTCAGAACACTTTGATAGTCTGTGTAGCATTCATTCAAGTCATACATGGTTTAGGAGCACCCTAAAGGGATTAGAGTAGGGGATTTTATGTCCTTGCCCAAAGGGGTGACTCTCCAATAACTTAACTTACTTGAACACATATATTTAGTAGTGTCTTTACCTTATTAACTATAAGTATTTGGAATGTGTTTTAATTTTCACATTCTTCAAGTTGCCACCTGTTCAGTTCATTTTTATAATCTATCCAGACAGATGTGTCCAGGGGAAAAAAAGGTGGGGATGATAGGTCTAATTATTGGGTTGGCCAAAAAGTTCATCTGAGTCTTCCGTAAGACATTATGGAAAAACCCGAACGAACTTTTTGGCCAGCTCAGTATTTTAAAATGTCTGATGTCTAAATTTAATATCTAAAACTGAAAAACCAAGAAATCACAGCATAAGCATGTTAGGTAGAAATTCAGTGATAAATATCAGAGGAAACAAAGTTTTGAATGTGGTTGTATCTGGGGAGCAGAAACTGGGGATGCAGAAGGCTGCTTGATGTTACTTGTCTGCTCTGGAGAAGGTGGGTGTAACAAATTTAAACATGGCCAAAAATTCTGGACACTTCTCACTGAGAGGTGAGGATCTATGTCCCCTCATTTTGAGTCTGGGTGGGCTCAGTGTGTTTTAACCTGTAGAATACAGTGGAAATAACTGAGCCAATTTCTGGACTAGGCCTTAAGAGACTGGCAGCATCTGCTTCCTACTCCTGAAACCTATTTGCCATGCTGTGAGGAAAGCAATGGACAGGCACTGAGTGAGCAGTCCATTTTAGAAATAGATCCTTTAGCCCCAGCTGGGCCACTCACATGATATTACATGGAGTAGAGATGAGCAGTCCCCACTGAGTCCTGACCAAGTTGCTTATTTGTGAGGAAAATGAACAACTGTTAATGGGATGGCTTGCTATGCAGCAATAGATAAGAAGGTATAAATATAATCAACATCAAGAGAAAGTGGAATATTTGGATTATTTATCCTCCTGAGTGGTGGTTTCTGTTTTACACAAAGTCTGAAGTCTTGGAAACACAGGAATCTCGAATGACGTTTCAACTACTTAGTTCCTTGGACTCTGTTTACTAAGCACCCACTTAGTGCTAGACATAGTTCTAGGCAGTGTGGATGTAACCGTTAACAAACCAGGTGATATCCCAGCCCTCAAAGAGTTTATATTTGATCAAGATGTAAATCAATAAATACTTAATTTCAGATATACACAGTATGGCTCAATGATAATCCCTTGGGACTTTACATATAGCATAATTTTGTACAGAGCCCAGTTTGATAGAGGCTTATCTGTCTTGAATCCTAGCCACATTGATTTAATGAGGTATTAAGTCTGCTTCCCTATCTGGACCCAGGGTCCTGACTCCTAACTGTGACTACATATCTTTCAGACACTTGGATTTTTCAAAAGCCTGTAGTCTAATTAGAATTTTGAGATTTTGAATTTTGGCCTCAATTCATGGAGGCCAAGGACAGGAAAACTCTGCATTTGGCATCCTTTTCTGGTCCTCACAGAACTCTCCCATGATGTTGGTCTGAAATATCCTGCATTTCAGTTAGCTTATTCATCAGGACACAAGTACAGAACTCAAGGCTGATTTGTTTTCAACATCTTAAACAAAAACCACAAGATGGAGGTAAGGTGTATTTGATACAATCAGAAATATTTCAAGTATAATTCACATGAAACGTAACTTGGAAAATACAAGTGCTCTGATCCATATATTTTAAAAGGCTTTATGTAAACCTTGTGTCAGAAGATAGCCATTAGTTATTGAAGATGGAGGGCAAAGAGATTATATATGAAAAGTATTTTGAGGGACTATCTTGTGCTTCATTAAAAAAAATGTTCAGGTTAATTATTTGAAGTAATTAGTTAGGAACAAATGAAGAGGAAATCTACAGGAAAAGAAAGCAACCAGAATGATATCCACCAGATAAGATTTTGAATATTCCTTCACTCTGAATTCTTCTTTGTCAGCTAAACTTATTTTCTAGATCACTCCAATTTCCACAGGTGAGCCTTGTTCACATTCAGTATCAAAACTAATGATGACATTTATTATTTTGGTTTCACTCTCCTTTTGGCATCTTTATGTTTCTTCCGACAGTCCTAGAAAAACATAAAACCAAAAGCCTTTGTTAAAAATAGTGGTAAATGCTTTCCAAGGTGTTTAGTAACTATAAAGTAAAATTTAGGTTATTCAGTGTCAGGGTTGTAGAAGCCATTTTGGAAGTGCTCACTTGGAATGTACAGGGGATATTCAAACTTTTGTCTTTAAGTGTTTACAAATGGAAACTGTAATTCAGTCTTTCAAAAGTCTTATGATTTCCTGCTACTTAATAAGCATGGCCAGAACTCATTCCAGTCACTCAATGGGGCCACTCTTCAGTCTCCTTACTGCACCATGGGTTGAATGAATTAAACAACTTAAAACTTGTCTTCCAGCACTATCATTCTGAGCATTTAAGTCATGTTCTCAGTTATCTTAAGTTTCATGCCCTCCTATATTCTTACACCAGGCAAATATTAACACAAAGATAACACCATATCTTTTAAATTAATATGGAGACAATTAACATGAAAATACAACTACTCACCATACGCAAGCTGTTTGTTCTGGCCTCCCAAGAATTCCTGCTAATATTACTTCCTACTCCTCTCCAGAATAAGTCAGAACCTAAAAGGGGAAAATAAAGAAGTACAAGACAGCCCATTAATATTAAAACAGACAATATTCTAGTGCTGGCATTATCAAGGTCTTCAATTCTAGTTAAGACCATTTCCCCCACCGCCCCCAGCCAATTTATGCTAATTTTCAAGAATATCTTATTTTCTTTACAAAATGAAAATGTAGAACTGCTAGGATTTTACTGTTTATAAACCATTTACTATTATGTAACTTGGCTTCTGTTTGTGTTAGGCTTAAGAAATGAGCTCATTGGGCCTTCCCTGGTGGCGCAGTGGTTAAGAATCTGCCTGCCAATGCAGTGGACACAGGTTCGAGCCCTGGTCCGGGAAGATCCCACATGCCAAAGAGAAACTAAGCCTGTGCACCACAACTACTAAGCCTGTGCTCTAAAGCCCGTGAGCCACAACTACTGAGCCCACATGCTACAACTACTGAAGCCTGCGCGCCTAGAGCCAGTGCTCTGCAACAAGAGAAGCCACTGCAATGAGAGGCCCACGCACCGCAACGAAGAGTAGCCCCCGCTCGCCGCAACTAGAGAAAGCCCGCGCACAGCAACAAAGACCCAATGCAGCCAAAAATAAATAAATAAAATATATTTTTTTAAAAAAAGAAATGAGTTCATCAACAGTCTCAGAGTTTTCGTGTGAAATTTTTTTCTATTTTTTTTTTACTGAAGTATAGTTAATTCACAATGTTGTGTTAGTTTCAAGTGTACAGCAAAGTGATTCAGTTATACATATATATTCTTTTTCAGATTCTTTTCCATTATAGGTTATTACAAGATATTGAGATAGCTCATGTGAACTTTTTAGGGTACTAAAGACTTAGGAGTTTTGTACATCTAGTATCTCAGCAAACCCCTGGAACAAAACAAGCCCTTGTTGAGGTTAGTGAACAAGTGAGGGAGGTGGCGAGTGGGAGCTTTCAGTTTTCCAGAGCTTTGCAAGTCAACATGCATCTGTCTAACAGAGGGGGCTAAAGCACATGACACTGCAAAGGATCAGAATTTTTCCTAATCAGTTCTTACTTGGATGCATGTTAGTATATCAGAATGCGCTATGGTGAGAGCTGTACTATTACCTGTTTTATACCATTTAATCAAAACATTGACTTACCATGAAGTCTCTCATCATTCTTAGAGAAAAAGAAATATCTAGTGGTCTCTTTCTCGGGTAATGATACTTCTCTGAAGTGAGAGAGAAAGAGAGAGAGAATTGGCCACTTAATTTCAATATTTAAGAAATGTTTACACTGTAAGTATAAATGAACTATTCCTTAAATATATGTGCTTTGTGTTTTGCTCATTTTTCTTTCCTGAGTTAAAGTGATAACACCCTTTCTCTATTCAACATTCTTCTCTTCTACCTGAAACTCTGGTAATGAAGACTTAAGTACACGCTCTATCTTCCCTGTGTTGATTGTTGATATTCTCACCCCAGCATTGCTACCCAATTTGCCAGTGTTTCCCATGTGGTAGCAGCCAACGAGCTGAAGCATACTCTTTCCAGATCAAGGACTTCAGTGGCAAGTTTTCTTCCCCATGCACGTCATATCCCCCACCCAGTCTATCCAAATTTCAAGGAAAAGGAAACATGCTCCTAATTACAAAAAGGCTACAGAACTCTCTAAAGGAGCCAAAAAAAGAAAGTTGTCTTGAGAAGCTAAGCTTAGATACTTCTATAACATTTCTAAAGCATGTCTAACTCAGATTTTATGAATTATGAAATAAACCTGCACAGAAACACACTACTTACCCAGGGCTGGGCTTTTTGTCATCTGTTTCTTCAGTAACATCTTCCTCTTCTGAACTGCTGTCTTGGAAACGAGGGTCTCCCTGCCAGGCAATCTTCCCAGGTTTCACTGCCTCAACTCTATAGGTCTCTATATCGTCATGACAATGAAAGATGACAGAATTGTAACCTAACGACCGATTATTTGTGGACACACTAATTTGTTTACTTTCACCATGCACTCATATTTCTAAATTTCAAATATCTTAATCATTAATTCAAAATATGTAGTATCTTTTTAGATTTTCAAATATTGAGAGAAGCTATTATCATATTTTTGGGCATTGCTAGGGTGATCTGATAAGGAATATAGCAACACTATAAAAAGATATACGAACTAAAGGTTTATAAATGAGCAACGCAATTTAAAAGGAAAAAAAAAAAAGCATGGCACCTGTGCTAGCATGAGAAGCCTAAACTGTAACATGATGCAGTGAAACCAGGTTGCCTTCCTGCTTATTCATAAATGAGAAAAGGAACATATCTTTATATTTTCAATTCCCACAAGCCTCTTTCTAAAACTTCTGAAAAAGCTTCTATAAGATGTGGGTGATCTCCTCACAAGTCCTCATAATTTCCTAAGTACACAAAACACATCTCCCAGGTTGCTGAGGTGTCTTAGTACTCATTTCAAGGCCAATTTCTCACACTTGGCTCTCAAAGTTAGAAGAATTAAAGACAGTATCTATATCATATCAACTCTGTTCAACAGTCTAGGACTGACCTTGGTACTCAAATGGACAACACAGGCAAGAGAATGAAGTAAGCAGAGCAATGATATATTGTGTCTTATTTAGAACAATTTTGGAAAAACTACTAAATTGCTATACCTCCTTTTGGAGCACTACAAAGCCGGCATTTAATACTCACCTGCTAAACACATGGATACTACTTTACTGCTGATCTTTAAAGTAGAGCTTATTGTTAGCTGTGCATGTATTCTCCTGTAGAGGTATATCTTGCTTTTTACAATGAACTTCCAGAAAAGCTACACTTCATCTTAAACACTAGGTGAGGAGCAACTTCCTAAGGAATAGGTGTTTTTAACTTTTAGACTATGTAGGACTTCAGAGGTAAACCTCCTGAAATGGAATGCCAAATTGTTTATACTGGTGCTGATACTTTTTTCTAGGTTCTGGCAAATCTCCAAGGATAAAGTTTGAAACAACTGGTGTATTGATGACATAGCATAATTGTATAGAGCCAGGGTTACCTATTTCTCCCCTTTCCCTACCATATAGCACTGGTTTTCCTGAAGTCATGGCTTCTCCAACTGCATCTAAGATACAAAGCTATTTAAATATATGACTCCTTATACTTCTTCATGACTATTTCTACTCAACATTAGAAGGGATGCTGCACATTATTCTCTGGCTTCCCTTCATATGGCAGCTATCTAGAAGTTTGCTTCCAAATGCAAGAACAATTTCTTAGTGTGTTAAACACAGCTCTAGGCACAGTACATTTATGGTCACGTAATGCTGACTGCAATACTGTAATACTGTTTATATAGATGGAAGAAAGAATCCTTTCTTCAGCTAATGTTAAATCATTACAGTTACAGTAGATTCAATCAATTAAGTTCAAACCACTTTAAATGAAAACGTTTAAAAAAAAAAAAGTACCTTCCTTCACATTTTTAGTGTGTGAATCAAAAAAGGAGAATGTGAACCCGCTGGGCTGTTCATCCCCAGTCATCAGAGCTGTAGGGTCCTGGACTACTTTGGCTTTCTCTCCATCAGAGTCCTCATTCCAAGGTGTGTTGTCTTCCTTTTCAATGGTATCTTTTGTAGTTTGGAATATTTGTTTTAAATCCATAGCAATGTTATAATACATTTCTTTAGATACCTCAGGTAGCTTCTCAGCTTCCTCCCTTTTCTTCTTTCGTTTTGCTTTACTGCATTGACATATATAGAGATACGTGCATCACAAAAAAAGTCAATTTTTGGAAAATTTCCAGACATCAGGAAAGAAAAACACCTTGGATAACTTTAGTCCCATCCTTTCAACAACCAAGAGGATCTACATATAAAACTCATAAAGGCAGAACCTTAACCAAAAAGCTTTTTATAGACAAAACTATTTCAAACAACTCCAAGTATTAAACAAGAATCATATTCTCCTATCTCTTATCCTCTGAACTACATTTCAGAAGTCACATCTAAGATATTAGCTATAAGTAAGAAAATCACTTAACTGCAATGGGCCTCAGTATCCTCATTTGTAAAATGAACCATGTTAAACCACATGACTTATAAGACTTTTTCAAATTCTAAAATTCTATGAGTTTTATGACACTGGCATTAAAGGATTTAGTCATAATTCTGTTTTAGAAATGCCTTATAAATGTGCTAAATCTAGTCTGTTTGGGAATGAAATTTTTCTATTACCATCAACCTGCTCTATATTTAGGAATATGTTTTTCTCTTTGATCTTAAACCAGAGTTACACGGCAGTCTCCAATATTGAGTTTTCAGTTAGTAAAATATTAAAATCCTCTTTTCTATTAGAGTCTACTCTATTTACTAGGCCAAATATTCTAACTATATTACCTAAAATAATAATGTCCTAAATGATCATCTTATTGGTGGAGACTATCTTACAGAGAGAAACTTTTTTTTTTTTTTTTGGTGTTACGCGGGCCTCTCACTGTTGTGGCCTCTCCCGTAGCGGAGCACAGGCTCCGGACGCGCAGGCTCAGCGGCCATGGCTCACGGGCCCAGCCGCTCCACGGCATGTGGGATCTTCCCGGACCGGGGCACGAACCCGCATCCCCTGCATCGGCAGGCGGACTCTCAACTACTGCGCCACTAGGGAAGCCCAACATCCTAGATTTTGAACTGACACTATAAAAAGGTGAGACTTCTGGGGAGTCTAGAGCAGGGTTGAGCATGTTCTGCATATGGTAGGAATATAAAACAATTTTCAACCAGAGGACAGATTGTGGTAGTTTAAAATATGTCCACAGATTCCTCAGTGCCTCTCTCTTCAGGAAGGAGTGCTTAATCTCCCCTTCCCCTATAAAAGTATGGGTTGGATTTAGTGACTTATTTCAAGAAAACTGAATAAGGCAGATGTGTCACTGTGTGACTTCTAAGACTATGTCATAAAATATACTGTGGCTTCCTCCTTCTATCTCTCTTTTGGGTCAGCGTTATGAGAACACTTAAGCAGCCTAATGGAAAAGCCAACAAGGTGAGGAACTGGCTAACAGCTATGTGAGTGAGACATCTTGGAAGTATATCACGAGGCTTAGTCAGGCCTTCGGAGACTGAAGCCCCAAGCAACATTTTGACTGCAAGCTCTCCAGAGACTACCCAGAATCACATTGCAGTGTGGAATCCTACATTGCAGGGAACGTTTATGTTAGTTCTACTTTGGTCTGGTATGCAATTCTTTTTAAAAGAAACCTTTAATTTTGGAATAATTTTAGATTTATAGAAAAACTGGAAACAGTGTTCCCAAATAACCTTCACCTAGTTTCCCCTCAAGGTAGCATCTTACATAGATATGATACAATTGTCAAAACTAAAAGATTAACACTGGTACTACTATTAACTAAACACACACTCTGTTCCCAATTCACCAGTTTCTCTACAAGTGTCTTTTTTGTTCCAGGATCTAATTAAGGATACCACAGTGCCTTTAGTGATTTTAAATAGCAAGAAATCAAGAAATTAAATCAGGCAAAGTTACTGGTTGCTCCATATATTTGCCATATTTATCAAAAAAATATTTGCCACAGCATATCTATAAGAAATAGACGCTCCTACCACACTAGAGTAGTGCAGTGGATAGAATGGTTGCCTCCAGAAAGATATGTCCGGGCCCTAATTCCTGGAACGTGTGAATATTTCCTTATTTTGAAAAAAAGGTCTTTGTAATAAAGTTAGGGGTTCTGCAATGAAGAGATTATCCAGGCAGACTCTAAATGGAATCACAAGTGTCCTTATAACAGACACAAAGATGAGAGACAAATAGAAATGAGAAGCCCACGTGAAGATGGAGGCAGAGACTGGAATAATATAGTCACAAGCCAAGGAATACCACAGATTGCTGGCAGTCACCTGAAGCTAAGAGAGAGGCATGAAATGGAGTTTTTTCCCCCTGAATCTCCAGAGGGAACACAGCTCTTCCAATAATCTGGACTTCAGACTCCTAGCCTCCAGAATTGTGAGAAAAATTTTTGTGTTTTTAAGTCACCAATCTGTTACAGAAGCCACAGGAAACTAATGTAAGTAGAAGACACCGACTAGAGGAGGGGCACATATCATCATTTCTATGCATGAAGATTCCTTTTGTCAAAAGTAAGACTCTCTCCACCACATCAATAATTCCTCTCTTTCCCCCTTCCCTGTTCTTAAACTAAATACAATGGGGACCAATGGATGTGATATTGGTTACTATCTACTTTTCTCACTGTCTGAAATGAGATTAATTCATATGAACCTGCTACTAAAAGTAGTAGCTTAATGTACCTTTCTTTTGGTTTATCATCTCTTTTTCTTTCATAAGTGGTATGGTCATGCCTTGTTGGATCATAACGTATGATGTCCCTATTAAAGAAAGAGAGTGATAAGTTGGAAGAGACAATGCAGAACATTAATGCAAAAAACTAATAGCAAATTATAATGCAGTACCAGGGCAATTCCACTTTTTGAGCAAGAAAAAGGCACATAATATCAAAGAAATGTATTAGGAGCTCCTCAGAAGCAATCATATTTTAAATTATCTAGTTCTGACTTGTCCTGGATCTTTAAAAATGTTTAATATTATTTTAAACATACTAAAATATATATGGATAAAATGATATGCTATTAGGATTTGCATAAAATATTTCAGTGAGGAAAGTAGGGGGAAGTGAGTAAAGGTATCAAAGAGAAAACTGGTCACATGTTGGTGATTGTAGAAGCTGGGTGATGGTACATAGGGGTTTCATTACACTAGTCTCTCTAAGTTATATGCTGGAAATTTTCCATAGTAAACAGTTACATTTATTAATATTTAAACAGTTGTCCAATTTTTTTTTACTAATAATAAATACAGAAATAATTTAAGATTAGTTTCTTGAAGTGAATCACTAGGTCAAGGTAAGTACAATTTTAAGGGTCTGATACATGTTGCTAACTGCTCTCCCCAGGAAGTTTAAAATGGCCTCATTTTATGGCAAAGGAAAAGGGCAGAATGGGATGAAACATAAACCATACTTAAATTTCTTAGCAGCTACTGATCCTTTGCTTGTAGAACTGCTTAAGTTGATGTGCAAAACACTCTGCACAACATTCAGGGCTTTCAACTTTTCTGCAGCAAGCTCTTCTTCCTCAGCAGTTTTCTTTTCATTTATTTCTTAGAGGGAAGAGGATAATTAGTAATCTCTTGGCAAACATAACCTGAGAAGTCTCAATAATCAAATATTTATCAAGCACGTAAACATGTGCAAAGCACATTAAGATAGGAAGAAAAGTTAAACCTTGTTTTGCTAACCTCCCTATCCCCAAGATCCCCAATGTCATAGTGAATCTAGAAACTGCATGACCAGCAAACAAAATTCCCATTTCTGTTTGTAATTATAAAAATGAAATCTGAATTTAATGGCTTTCAGTGGCAAGTCTAAAAGTTTTTAAGGTAAAGATTGACAAATATAATAGAGCAAGATACTAATTATAAAACTAAAGTGATTAGAGATTCTTTGATGTTTTAACTTTCTAAAAATTAATCTAAATTACATGTAAATCTAAACATGAAAAATAGTGAAAGATGCTAATTTTACTGACTATTAATATAATGTTAGTAGACAGTTACTTTAGCCTTTAGATTCAGTACTAAATATTGCAGGAAGAAAGCCTACACACAGGGCACTGTGGAAGCCTAGAAGCTTGTTATCCTTAGCTACTAGAAACAGACAAATATCAGAGAACAAAGTTAAACATTTAACAGCTAGTTTGGATTATAGATAGAAATACAAAAGAAGTCTAAGTAAGCCTTAAAGACCTTTTCAAATTACTGCAGGATATAAACAACCAAGTAACAGAAATAAACAGAATAAAATGCTGATTTGAATAGTTCTCTATAGAGATGACCCAAAAGTGTCTAAGGGTTCAAAAGAGGTAAAGATTATGTTCAATTGGATTAAGAAACATTTTATAAACCAGGTGGAGTCTAAGGTAGGAAAGAGAAGTAGATCCCCTGAGGAGGGAGGAGTGCATGCCAGGCAAGTGAAAGAATGAACACATACATTGAAATAAGAAAGTTCAAAGAGTTTACATTGCATTAGGTTAAACCACATGAAACTGCTAATATTCAACAATTTTTGACTTCAAAAAATGGTACTTTCAATTTTACCCTAATATTGACCATTAGGAAATAGAACACAATGCTAGAAAGGGCTCAAGGTATTTGTAGACTGGCTGCAAGGTATGTGTAGGCTGCTTACCTGCAGGACAGTCTTTGTGCAACTCACAAAAAATTCAGTCTCAAAAGTTGGGAAGGAAAGAAACAAAAGACAGAGATTCTATGTCTGACTGCCCTAAGAATGGAAGTACCATCAACAGAAACAGAAGGGTCCAGAGCACCTGAGAGAGAGTAAATTCAGTTTGGGATTTGCTGCGTTTTAACAGGCGTTCAGGGACGCCTGTGAGAAATATCCATCAGGCATTGAGAAAAGAATAATTGGGAGCTCAGCAGAATAGTCAGGAGCAAAGATGACCCAGATTTGGAAAATATTCATGCACAAAAGAAGGTTAAAGCCACAGGGACTTACAGAACCTTTACATATCTAAAGGCAAAGGGAAAATTAGGAACAAAGAATTAAGAAGAAAATAAGGAAGTTATACTGCAATGGAAGCTAAGGGAAGAGAACAGTTCAAGAAGGATGATTAACAGTGACAAATGGTACAGGCAGGCTGAAGAAGCTTGGGAAGGTGCCACTGCATCTGGTGAACCAGTTAGTATGTGCAGGGAATGCATACTAAAGAGTTGTAAAGAGACAGACAAGAGTGGCAGAAGTTAGAAAGTAAACTCTATGTATAGCTTCTAGGCTATTCCCAAGGTTCTGTCCATTCCTGTTTTCAACATGGAATTTTGAGTGAGAAGCTCTGAAACGTAATTTGCTGTGGATCCTGGAGAACTTACTCTCTGAACACTTGTTTTCAGAAATGTACAATATACACAATAATCACCTCAAAGAATCAAGAGCATCATTTCCAGAGGTTGTATTTTCAATAAAAAGCCAACTGCTTCTAAATTAGTGCAATTTATTTTTTCATTTCAGGTTTAGAACTGAAAAAAGATGGGAGTGGCAACTTGAAAACTGGCAGGGTTGAAGAAATGGCTTTTTGAACCTATGAGACCTATGTCTGTAGAAAGAGGGAAGAGATAGAAGGGAAAGTATGAAGATGCACATAAGGAGGTTAAAAGGAGGTATGAATGAGGAAGATTAAGATGCAGATTAGATTAACTCACGAAGAGGAAAAAAGTAAGGACAGAGTAGTTCTGAGATTGGAAAGGAAAGGAGGGAGCTCACTTGAGGTGGCCATCCTCAAGTGAGGATGGTAGGACGTAGGAGGTAAGGTCTTTTGAAAAGGATAAGAGTAGAAGATCTTGTAGAGAAAGTTTGGAGCCACTGGTGTAGAAAATGGTACAGGAAGTAAGAGCAGAATCAGGATGCTTCTGGTAGCATCACTGCTGTTAGATATATTCACATGGGATGAATCTACGTAGACTGACATTCAATGGTACATTGTTTTTAAAAACCTGCACCCAGCACGCACGCTGGAAGATAAACACTTCCTTTAAGTAAGCCAAGCGTGATGTAACTGGCTTCCACAGCCTCACCAGGACCTGATCTACTGCCAGGTAGGGTCCCTGCCTTCTCTCTAATGCCAGGGACAGGATGATGGAAGATGGCATCTTTGGTAGATGCTAACTATTCCTGTCTTTTCTGGCAGCTTCAGGTAATTAAAATTTTATAAATAAATTAATATGTACAAACAAACTCAAGAAGTATTGAGTAAGCTAACTATTGGATTACAAGCTCCACAATTCAGTGTCTTGGGGTACAGAGTTTCTCTATGTGTTAAGTGAAGAAGCTAGACTACATGACTTCTCAAGGTCCCCCAGCTCTGACATCAGGACTGTTCGTTTGGACAATAAGGCATTTACCTTCCTGTTCCTCTTCACTATCACTTTCTAGAAATCGGGAGTCCATGCGAAATCTGTCATCAGTGCCAAAGTGAGACTGCAAATCCATGAGCTATAAGACAAAACACAAAGACAACTGACAGCCATATTCCCAAGAAATTACTTATAAACAAGACCTTCCAAGTATACCTCCATGCCATGAAATTCACTACATTAATATTTGCATAACCTCACCTACCCATGAACCAATTAGAGAGGGTCACGGAGGACTATCAAAATAAACACCTTAACACTGGAGTGTGGGTCAAGGTCTGCCTACACTAACCTAGATTTAAGGACTATGTCGAAAAATAAGGACATGTTGCAAGTTTTATTATTTTCAGTCTCCACTAACCTTCTGTCCAGCTTTGCCCTCAAACTGAGGTTTAATTCTGAACCTGTTACTGTCATCTTCGGAACCAGATTCCTCATCATTGCTGCTGTCAAAGAGCTTCCCAGAGGCTCCACCCATGGACTCCTGTTACATAGGTAAAGACAGAAATGTTTATTAATAACCAAGACAGTATTTCCTTCATTACGTAATCTTCCTCCTCACATGTATGGAACAACAACCCAGATGCATGTCTCAGGAAAGACTGGATGGTGGTTAGAATGGAAACTTCTGACTCAGTGATATCTACTTGGCCCCTTGGGTCACTAAATCCAGAGGCTCCTAATGCAGCCTGGAATGGGGGGAGTTCTTAAATGTGTGAACACCTTCTGCAGGGTTTCACTAATATTGATGTCACTTTGCAGATGATGTGGAAGATAGATTTATGTGGGAGAAAATCTCTAAGGCCCCTGTAGTATCCATGCGTGATGGTCAGGGGAGCCCCGGGTTTCACTGTGGCTCCCAGAGGATTTTATGTTGAGCCCAGCAGTTGTGTGCAAGTCTTGGTATGCAACATGCAGAAATGGATCTGCAAAAGTATAGGAATGCCCACCCTAAATTTCTTACTTTTACTGGTTCCTCTCCTGGATGGTTATGCTCCTGAGTGGATGTCTCCTCTGTTTCACTTTCACTGTTGGAACCAAAGATGATGTGCGTTGGCTTGTCCTCTGAATAACCATCCTAGAGTGGGCATCAAAAGCATTACCCTTAAGACAACCCCTCATCTCCTTCCCCTAGCAAGTCTACTTCTGACCCTATTTTCTTATCTAGTGAATGCTGCCATCACCCCAAGATAGAAACTTCTCTTTCTCTCCATTTCCAGTTTATCACCAAGTTCCATCAGTTGGACCGTCTTGCTATTTTAAAAATATATTCCCACTGTCACTGCCTTGGCTCTGGCTCAAGACCTCCCAAAGGCTGTCTGTCCCATTTGATTTGTTGTTCTCATCATGTCCTGAACCATCTTTCCCAAACAGAAGTTAGCAAACTTTTTCTGTCAAGGGCCAGAGAGTAAATATTTTAGGCTTTGCAAGCCACATATAGTTTTGGTTCTGTACTCTTCTTTTTTAAACCTTTAAAAATGTAGAAACCATTCTTAGCTTGGAGGCTCTTCCAAAATACGCCATGGGCTAGTGGCTTGTGAGCTCTAGTTTGCCAACTCCTGTTCCAATATATACACAACTAATCTCCATTCCCTTGCTTCAAGTTCTTTAGTCTTTTCACAGCCTTGAGAATAAAGTCCAACCCCTGTAGCCTCTTCATACCTCACCCCTACTTATCTCTCTCATCTCATTTCTCACCATCTTGTACTCTATACATTTGGTCACACTGATTGCAAATATTCACTTTTGTACAAACTGTTCCTTTATCTTGGAATGCTTTTCCTCTCTCTTTGTACCCTTTTACCTCTGCCAGACCAATTCCCACTGATCCTTTCATACTAGACTCAGTTCAGCTGAGGAAGCGCCGGCTCCCCACCCACCTCTGCCCCACCACTGCCAACAAATTAGTATCAGTGTGCTGTCAGAGCACACAGGCGTACTTCTTTCTCATCCCATGGAACTGAACTGTGACCTTCTGTCCACCACACTGTAAGCCAATACCAACCACCTAACAGTGATCCTCTCTGTAAATCTAGCACTTGCTGTGAAGGCCTGGAATTTCACAGGTAATTAACAATCGTTGAAAGAATGAATAAAGACTCATTACAGTAAATCTTGGTAAGATATGAATCACTTGGCAAGTGATTTATATGTAAATTCAGACATATTAGGACATATCACTTAACTATATCAGTTACAGCTTCTAAAGCGATATCCGGATATACTAAAGATACAAGGACACAAAACACAAACATTCAGCTCTAAAGGAGCCTGCTTACCTTCGTAGGAAAGAAAGGTTGGACTTGGAAACGAGTTCTTGTTAAATCCCTAGACTGAAAATATACTCACCAAATTTGCCAGAGCATTGTGAACCAACTTCTTTTGTACTTCTTTTGCTTTCTGCCTTGCCTCTAAGGCTGCCAAACGCTTCTGATTATCTTCAGCGTGCTTATCCTTAGCATTAACATCTGATGAACTATTAACAGAAAGTGGGAAGTCAGTTTTGCTTCCCTGAGGGTCTCTCCTGGAGGAGACCTCTGGTGATTTCTCAGGGGCCTTGTGGCTGCATAGATGAGGCCTCTTTTTGGAGCTCTCTCCTGACTTTCCAGTCCTGTGGCAACAGTCTTCATCAAAGCCTCTCCTGAGAGTCTTGGCACCAAGACTCAAAGATTTCTTATCTTTTAGTGGCAATAGACTAGAAATAGGATTTCCATTTCCCTTTTCTGAACTGCTAGGGACAACCACCTTGTGAGCCTGGCTCTCAAAAGTCGACTGTCTCTTTTGAGGCTGAAATTGGTTTGCGTCATTTGCCTTCTTTGCATGTTGGAAAAGAGTCAGTTTACTTGATGGGCCATTAGCATACAAGGACCATTTTTTCATGGACATGCTCCTGGGATCCTCAAGTTTCAAGGATTTATGATCTTTATTAATATTGTTAGAGGCAACACTCTCTTTCAAGGATTTTTTCACTGTTTCCTTTCCATAGAGACAGCCTACTCCCTTGAAAGCCTGGAATTTTGGCTTGAAGGTATTTTCCTTTGGTTCCTGTTTTCCATGTGTGTTCTCTTTTCCTTCTAAAAGGGAAGCCACAATCTCCTCAGGATGAATACACTGTTGGCCTTTGTGGAGGCCACCTGGAGTTCTGTGGCTCTTGGAGGCCCTGTCAGACTTGGCAGTGGTTTTCCGGCCATTGCTCTCAGTATCTTCTTTTGGCGCCTCCTGGTTACTGCCAGCCAACTGTTCCAGATCAGCTAAAGTTAGATTCATATGGAGACAGTTTTTCATCATGGTGTTATACTCCTTATCTCCTTCAGACTCGGTTGATTCTGATACAGAATCAGCATCTTCACTGCTACTGGACTCAATCGGAGATTCACAACTGAGAGGCTTAATTCTGTGACTGAGGGCTGTCTCTTTGTTTTTTCTTTTTTGTACTTTAATACAATCAACAGAAAGATCACACTTTTTTCTATTTTTCAAATAAGTTTTCTTGTGCATAGACTTTTCTGTTTGTGAAAGTTCTACACTGTTTTTGATCTTATCAGAATTTTTTTTCATTGCAATGATTTCATCTGTATCTCCTGAATCAGAGTCACAATCATTTCCCATAACATTATCTTCACTACTGAGGCAAAAGACATTATTTTTGATGCCTAAACCTGTTGAAGTATGAAATTTGTGAAAATGTGATTTAAAATCATCTCTTACAACTTCAAAGGGATCATTTTCAGATCCATTTATTGAGGACCATGTAGTTTTCTCTAGGTTTTCCTCTCTTGCAATCATTAGTCTTAATTCATCTTCAGAATCAATATCATCATCAGACATGCTATTTCTATTTTTGGTAGTTTCTAAGTCAGAAGTCTGAAAAAATACGTTTTTAAGTTTCTGACTATCAGAATCAGGTACACAGGGTGATTTAGGAGTAATGGAATTATGAGGTGTATTTTGTGCAGCCTGTTGTTGTATTAAATGTGGGCTCTCCATTATGCTACTAGGTTTTGGTCTCAAAGCCAGAGATGCAGTGGAACCCTCATTCTTCTGCACTTTTATTATCTTCTTGGCAGGGCTGTCAAAGTCAGAGAATTCTCCTCGTCGTTTCTTACTCACAGGATCATTCCCTCCTTCCAATTCCCAAGTGAGGCTGGATATAGGGATAGCATTTGTGAAATCCTCCCCTATTTTCTTTAGGTTGTGGCAGTATTTTGAGGGATCATACTTTATGATGTCACCAACAGTCAAGGAAGAAAACAAAGGCACTAGGTTTTAGAAAAACCTATCAAACTGGTAAAGCAAAAAGAATACTGTTTAATCTTGAGCAAGTCATTGACTCATCTTACCCTCAGTTTCCTATCAAACAAAATAAGAACTTAATTAGGTGACTCAGGGTCTTTGGAACTGACATGTCCATGGCATGTCCAGAGTGAAAACCAAGAACCATCACTATTAATTGGCAGAAATTACTTGGGCTGCATGTGTATATCACAGCAAACCGATTCAGATTATATTCTAGGTACAAGAGGCCACAAGACTTTTCTGTAAATCTGAGAAGTCTATCCACTGAGCTAATACCATAAAGCGGAGTATAGAGAGGAACCCAGAGCAGGCACAGCTAGATACTATACTAAGTGTTGGTATCTCAAACTTGAGACTCAAAGATTCTCAAACTTTTTGGCCATTCCTGTTTTCTCAATGCTGCCTCATCCTAGATCTGATTCTCTTAGTTCAATGACATCCATTTCACATTTTACTCGCTCTCTGCATTTTATAGGTCTTTCTTAGAAGGCTAATAATTCTTTATCAGGTCTTTGTTGCTGACATTGTCCAGAAAGATTCTAGTTAATGTCACTGTGCTGTAGTGACAGCTGGCATTTGCTGATTTCCTAAAACATATGAATAGACAAGTATAAGTTGCTTTAATCTATCACTATTGAAAAGTCCCTTTGTTCATTTAGTGACTACTGAATACATGGACAATTATATATGAGGTATGCCAAACAGTGTCTATTGTCTTTTGGCTTTACACTGTCCTTCCAAATCCTCCTCTTTGCTGTCAGTGGTATCATTGGTGGGAAGCTGGAAGGTGAAGAAGAAAGAAGTATTTCCCTGACTTTAGTGCCACTGGCAGGGACTGCAGAACAAGCAGCTGTCGCCAGGGCTCCAGGGGCCTCAATAGCCATGAACAGTGAGGACACATCTCTGTTTGAAATACCTGAAATTGCTTCTGCTTCCCATGACACACAGGCTTAGAGCTAAAAGAATACAAAAAACACCCTCTGCCCAGAAGTCCATGACACTAGGAATTCAAGGTCTTAGACAATCTGACCTCATTTCCTCAGGGGAATGGGCATCTGAATTTGCTCATACTGGGTTCCATACTATTTCTCCATCCACCATTCTTCTGCCTGTCTACACATTTCTACCTACTATTTTCCTCTCTCCCAGACTCCTTCCTATCTCTTTTCTATTAATGTGAAACTTATCCTACTTCCTCTAAAGCCTTCTTTAATGATTGTGCTGTGTTCCCTTGTCCTTCTTTAGCTCCTTTGGCAATGGCTCTGAATCCATGTCAAACAAGAAGAATGAGGTATAAATTAGTAAGTCAACGTGCTTCTTTAACAATCATCATTTGCATCACTTGCATAAAACCTAATTACATTCTCTCATTATCCACTAATTGTTTCATACATGTAGGTAGGTGGGTCTTACCTTACTTAGAAATTGGGAACATAAAAACTGTTACACAAACATCTAAAGACTTACTGACAGAGGCAGTGAAATTCTAAAGGTATGAAGTAAATTTTTGCAAATATCCACATCGTAGTAAACAATAATTTCTCTGAAAGGCCAATTGCTAAGGATATTTTACGTTTATGTTGATTCTTTAGGTGAAGGACAGGTAAGACTCTTCCATATTTACTCACAACCCAATTCTAAAAGAAAAAAAAAATACATTTACTATACTTGTCACAAATGGAAAAGATTAACCACACTGAATAAATGTCACTTAAAAATATCTGAACTCATAGTGGACCACGATTACTGCTGGGTTTAGTTTTCTGATAATGAAACACGAGTGCTCAAAAAAGTGTATCAGGAAAGGAAAAAGAAAGAAGGAAAATTGGGGCAGTTATTGATCCCATATAAACCATGTAGGATGCTACACAAATAACAGCCATTAAAAAGGCAAACGTGGGACCTGCCTGCACTCTTCACCACCTATGCCCCCTGGGAGACCTGCCTCCACTTGGGTTTTGATTTCTCTTTCTAAAATGGGGGAAAACTGTGCTTTCCCAAGAGTTGTAAATGCATTTGAAGACCATAAAGCACTATCTATGTTAACTGCTTCAAAGCAAGAGAAAAAAGCAGTTGCTTTAAAACATGATGCTCATGGTCACCTGGTGTCAGGAATTGGTCCCTGAGCTACTCAGGCTACCAGAGGAGACTCACTTTGTGCCCTGGTACTTCTGTCCCTGGCACAGCTTTCACATGGAAATCCACCACTCCCATCTTTTCTAACAAGTTGATGTTGCTTGTTGTTGATTTTCCTTTCTTTGCTTTTGCTTCTTTTCTCTCCTGGGCCAATCTGAATCAAACAGAAAATATAAATAAGAGTTAAAATAACTAACCACACTATTAACAGTGCTTCTGTTTTGTTTTTTAATACTGTAAAGCTGTTTAACTTTATAGGGGTCATTTAGGGTCTCTCAGTTTTTCCCTTTCAACTTATGTACTTTTGGCATTTTATCTATCCTTAATCTTTTCACTCTTATGAGGAAGAGGTGTCTTTCAGAGACTAATATGCTAAGTCTTAAATATTTCTACTCTCACAACAAAGAGAATGCAGAACGCCAACTCAACCTACCAGTTCAAACTCTGCCACCTTATACAGGCCTGGTCAACTATGCTGACCAATTCTCATTGGCCTCTTTGCCTCTGGTCTGTCTCCCTTACATTCCAACTTCCAAGATTCATGCTCCCCAGGCACAACTGCATAGACACTCCAAGGCAGCAGCACTGTGTGCTCACCTGCTCAGGACTAGGGCCCTGGTTCCTGCATATAATAGGCAGCCAAGTGCTGCTGAATGAAAATCTCATCACTACCCTGTTCACAGAGACCCCCAGCTGAAGAACAAAATCAAATTCTCATCTTCGTCACCAGACCACTCCCTCAAAACTTGGTTTAGACCTTATTTTTCCTTGTGGCATTTCTTTGGCCCAGAACAATCTTAAAACGCTCTTGGTCACTCCATGTGTACATTCCTAAAATATCTCCTATTTTGGAAGCACCCAATCTCATACAATCTTTTCTCCCTAAGAATGCTTTTAGGATTTAAAATGCTTTAATAGTTTTTACATTGCCTTGTTCTTAAATCACATGCATAATTAATCTTATGCCTCTCATACAGGGATTTCCTATTATCTTTATGTTTTTGTATGACACTTTCATTAACAGCCTAAAGTCAACTTAAGCAATTTGGTACTGTCTATTAAAATTTTAAATGTGCATAACTATATGACATAGCAACTCCTTTTGTTGACATAAACCCCAGAGGGACCATCCTCAAGAGTCTTATCAAGAGGAAGTGGAAATGGTCTAAATGTCTATGAGTGAGGGATGACTGACTACACTGTGGCACAGCCATTTTCTAAAATAGTACTAAACACTCATTACAAGAAGGGGGAAGACCTACATCATCACATAAGGCTGTGTTTAAAAAGCTGAAATAAGTATATATTTTTATGGGTTAAAATATACGTATACAGGAGCATTACATTATCTTCTTTGGTCGGGTCTGGGTCACAGGGAGTCACAGTTAAGAAGGATTTTAGCTCTACTTGTAATGCATATATTTGCTAAAACTGTAATAATACATTATTTGATAGTTTCAAATCAATTAAGTGAACATATAAAACCACTTACAATATAAAAAACATTGGGTCAAATCACGGAGAGTAAATCTTACCTGTGCAAAAAACTTTCCTTTGCTAGCTGAATTTGTAGAGTTCCACCTTTCCATTTTGTTTTATTTAAAAGAGACATACCTATAAAGCAAAGAATTAGTACCCAAGTACATGGCAATGCAAAAATATATTTCAGCATGTGCTTTTACTAATTAGTTAGTACCAAAAATAGAAAACCTGCTTATCACAAAGACACAGAGGAAATAGAATAAAGAAAATGAGAGCTGGAAGGAGAAGGCTTAGGTCCCATTCTCATCTTGACCACTTATTAGATCTTTACACTCCCTACCTCCCCGTGTAATTGAAAGATTTGAATGAGGCAAACGTGTAAACCATAAAGCAAAATTTGTCATTTGTTTATAAAGTAATGTCAGGAATCTGTGGCAAATGGCTGGTATTTATTTAACATTTCATTGTTATTTCCCACACTAAAACTATAAAACATTAATGCAATTTTCTTAGAGTGAATCAGAGGACACTGGAATCCTGCAGCACCTCACTTTTATTTATCACCTCATACTAATTATCACTGTGAAACTTGCAAACATATTAGCTGCAAGCAACTAAACTGTGTTTAAACTACCGTGCCCTAGTAGTTGATTTTTCTCAACATCTGCTATCAGCTTCCTTAATAATTACCACTAACAGAAATATCTATGAGGTAGGAACTATGCTAAGCACAAAGATATTATTCAACTTAATCTTCACAGTAATATTATGATAAGCAGTATCTTGGTTATACATCAGATAAGCAAACTGGGTCTTCTAGTTTAAATAAACTGCTAGGTCACACAGCAGAACGGATGTGTTCTTAACTGCAACATATTTGTTATATCTATTTCCTAACTGAACGAATCAATTTTTTGCAAATGAAATTACAAAAGGCCAATGGCCCTCTTTCTCTATTAGCATGTTTCCTGCTCAGTGTCTTTTGACTTTTCAGTCTCCAAATAATTAGAATGCATTACTACATCAGTGGAAGTATGAATTATCTCCCCCTCTTTATTCATTGAAGGTCACAGGTGGCCCTCAGCTTTACTAAACTTATCGATGGAGACTTCATAATTTCAAGGATATGATCTTATAAGGGCATATTCTAAACCCCTCTCCTAACAGCACTCAATAAGAAGAATTAGTTGCCTGAGAAATGAACACACTGGGGAGGTGGGTATTTCATAATATCCAGTGGGATATGTGTAACAAGCAGTTTCTATTAAAGTGTGGTTCCTTATCCAAATTATTTGAGAATGCCATTTTTGAGCAAACTCACTGGCAATGTGCTACCATATGTCATTTATTATGGAATGAACCTAGACCTCCTGAATTGTAGGATATGGAAATTCTCTTGATCGTGGTTGTCCCTCAGGATGAGTTAAAGGTGGATGTTTAGATTTAGAACAAAAGTTATTCCAAATTACATGGTGACATGGACTGGTAAATAGTATAGAAAACATTCATTACATTTTTTCAGGTCTGCTTCTGCTACTCTGATGTTGACATATGCAAAGACTTTCTGTGGGTTTCCTAAAAAAAAAAAAAATAATAAATTAAATTCCTACGCAGAGAACAATGTAAACATTATTAAGTTTCTAAATTTAAAAAAGAGCTCTTAGAAACGTACTCTTTCAAAGGAAAAGTTTGAAACTTGTTTATTTATCATTGGATACAAAGACTGCATTTTCTTTTAAAGCATGATTATCTAAATATTCCAAAAGAAAATACGTAAGAGAAAAACGTCAAGTACTCAGTTAAGGAAACACTTTGCATGTTTGTATGTTAGTGATATTGTACTTAACAGGACCCTACTAATTATTAGAATTTTAGCTCTGAAAACTGAAAGCTATATGTTTCAGAAATTGGATGTTTGGAAATTCCCTGGCAGTCCAGTGGTTAGGACTCTGTGCTTTCACTGCTGAGGGTCTGGGTTCAATCTCTGGTTGGAGAACTAAGATCCCAGCAAGCCGTACGGCCAAAAAAAACCCCCACAAAAACGAAAACCGGATGTTTGGGAATTTAGAAATTTTTGATTTCAGAAACGTAATTCTGGGCAAGTTCCAGGTCACACATAACACCTCCAGAGCATCAGAGGAGGAGGGAGGGGGGGTGGGGGATTACTACAACAGTATCATGTAATGAGATGCATATCACTTTCAGTGTTCAGGACTAACATTCATCTCTTGGGTTCCTTTATTTTGTGATACTTGACTTCAGTTACATTTGCCTTTAACTACCCATGAAGAACTATAAATTTACCTTGGTCATCTTTCCGAGTGATGATTTCCACATCAGAGACTTCTCCAAATCTGCTGAACTGATTTTGTAGGTCTGCCTCAGAAATATTCTGGCCAAGGCCACCCACAAAAAGGCGCTTCGTTTCTCTGTTGGCTTTCATCAAGGCTGGGCATACACTCAAGTATTTCTAGTGGAAAAAATAATTATCTACAGAGAAGAGCTCTTTCCCTTAAATCTTCTCAAATCTAAACAAAACAAAACAAAACTTCTTCATGAATGCATTTTGGAACAGCACCTCTACACACAGACACAGGTACAGGCACATACTTTCCCTCTAAATGACCACAATATTACACTCTACTCCTCCCGATTTTACTTATCCATATTGTTAGGTGTTTTTCCTTCATTCATTCACTTTAACAAACGCTGACAGAAATGGGATGGGACAGGTTAGCACACGGAAAGATAAAAGGCTCTCAATCCTCAAGCTCCTCAGTCACATGAGAAGTAAGCAAATGCTGCAATTGCAATACTATGTCACAACAGAAATATCTACAAAGTACAGTTCAGGCATAAAAAGAGCAACTGATATCATGGCTAATACAGACTTTTTAAAACACACTATGTGCCAGCGTTGTACAAAATAGTTTGCAGGCATCTTTTTTCAGATTAGCAGGAGAGGTTAAGTCACTTTCCCAATGCTATTCAGAGAATTAGCGGTGAAGCCAATATTATAACCCAAATCTAATTTCAGAACCTGTAATTCTTTATACTAGGGAGATTGTTGGATTAGAAGGGACTCAGAAAAACTCTTTCAGAGGTACTGAGATTTGCGGCTTTTCATGAGATCTCTAATCTCGTTTAGCACCCGGCTGGCGCTCAGCTCCCAGACTCCTCCCACGCGCGACCCCGAAACAGCGCCAAAAGCCCTGAGCATCGCTCCTGATCTAGGCGTGAGCCACGGCCTACATCTTCCTGGTAGCTTTCTCCGCCCCCAACCTACCCACCCTAGCCGTCTTCCTCTGAGAAGACTCAAAGACGAGAAGGGAGAAGGTAGGCCAGTTGACCTCGGCACATCCCATGTCCCAAACCGACTCCTCACCACTCCGTTTTTTACATCCCGCGCAGTTTAGGGCAGTAACTTTTAGTCACGTGTCCCAACAAGTGTCGCCTCTCTTCCTTCCTACTGGATTTCCAACCCAGCATCCTAAGGTTCCACTACCACGCTCAGTTCCCCAGTGCTTTTTATTTCGTTTCCAGGCTTCTAGGCGACCGCGATGCCTCCGTCCCCTGCCTCAAAGTTCGCGAAAGACCCCAAACTAAAATTCCCTAATTCATACTGAAGAGGGTTATCACCTTGTGTTCTCCTGGATATGGTCGGCGGAAGTGAGGGAGGGGAAGAAAAATAAAGAGACTCCCCCCTGAAGTGCTCCCGGAACCTCCTCTTCTGTGACGTATTCGTCCTGGTTGCTCCAAGGCGCCACCAGGTCGGGGTGGGTAGGTATGCCCTCGGGCTTTGGGTTCGAGGGAGTCAACTCTCTTGAAGCGTAGGGACTGCTGGGGGACAGCTGTGGAAAAGTAAGCAGGGATGGCAATGAGCCTGGGATGCTTGCGAGCGCTGGTTATAAGCTCGGGAATCGCGCGTCATTCCCCTGCCTCCCCCGCCGAGTTCTGGGATGGTTCACGCCAGCAGCGCGCGAGGCTTGAAGAGCAGGACGTGGCGCGCTTCTGTTAGGCAGCTTCCTGTCAGCGCGGCGCTATGGATTCCCAGCTGGTTGAGGCTCGCGCTTTGGAAGCCGAGATCACCGCTTTGAGGCGGGCGTGCGTGGAGCCGCCGGCGCCCGGGGAAGACACCTCCCGAGTTCGGTACGTGGCCTTCCTCAGGTCCAGTGGGGAGGGTGAAGATCTCTACTCCAGGCGCCCCGGACCTCCCCACAGACTTTTCCCGAGCACCAGACGTGGGCGGGAACTCGTTATCTGTCTCTTCCAACAGGGCTGAGAGTGATGAGTACACGCGTGGATCCCGTTGTAATCGTATTACCATATATTAACGGATTTAATCACACTCATGGGGAAGGTGTTTTCATTTAAGGTGTTTCATTTCATTTCAAGGTGTTCTCTTCTCGTGCTCGTAACTATCAAGGTGAAAGTCTTGCTTATCTCCTTAGCAGTCTTGCCTTTAGTGGGCAGCAGTATCTAGTTGGAATTTAAAAAGTCTGGTTTCATGGTATTTGTTTTTATGAGTCACCTAACTGTGGCAAGTGATACTGATTTTTCGCTTACGGTAGTGATACGAAATTTCCTTTGAGAAATAATTTAGGTAAAAGAATAAGTTGATATAAAGAAGAGTAGGCAATGTAGTCTATAGGAGAATTTGGCAGAAGCTGCGAGGGTGATTGTCATATACTGCAGGAGGGGAAGCATCCCTGTAAAGGAAGTGCGGTGTCATATACTGCAGGAGGGGAAGCATCCCTGTAAAGGAAGTGAGGGAACTCCCTGTTCAAAGGCGAACAGAGCCATATGCATTAATAGAAATAACTGAAGAGTGCCGTCTACTATAGAGGGATGGCATCATGACGTCTTTGTTACTACCAATAGCCATGGTCTGTTGATTACTTACTAAGTGCTAGACTGAGAGATGCAAACATCTTTATGTGCATCATCTCTTTTTAATACCTACGACAATCCTCTGAGTTAGGTGCTGTTGTTAACACTGTTTTAGAGTTAGGAAACTGAGGCTCAGAGAAATTAAGTTGCTTGCCTGAAGTCTCAGAGAAGGTTAAGTGTTAGAGCTGGATTGGAACCCAAAAATCAAACTTCAAAGCCCAGGCACTTTGCTTACTGGAAAAGGAGAGAAGGGATCCATGACAGTTAATTATGTACCTATTGTCTCAAGCTTGCAAGCTGCTTGAAAAGCAGAAACTGTCTTCATTTTTTAGTCAATTCTAATTTGACATAGATGCAGAGAGAATAAGATTTTCCTGAACTAACTGGACAAGAGTTGGTTGAAATTGGGAAGGAGGAGTTGTAAAGAAAATGTTTGCATGCATGTTGGAAGGGATCATGAAGGTAGAGGATGCTGTAACTAGTAAAAGGGAGAGGGAAGTAGGTGAACAGGGAACAAATATGTTCCTCTGCAAGTGAGGGTGTAAATGTATCAGAATGCTTGCTACTCCAGGCCTGCTCCACAGATTGGAAGCTTTAGCATCACTTGGGTTGAACAGAAATACAGATTTCAGCCCAATCCTGACCTACTGAGTCGGAATCTGCTTTTTAACTAGACCGTTGATGATTTTATGCACTTCAGAAAGTTTGAGTAAGCACCATGATGAAAGATGATTTCCTTACTGGCCACAGGATGTCATTTTTAGCTCAGGATAGTATGTAGAGTATCCATGTAATTTGAGTCTCCTCAGTGATAAAGTTGAGAAAGTCGAAAGAGTCCAAGGTGTTTGGATTTAATATAGTTTTTTTAAAACTTTGTAACATTTTTTTACATCTTTATTGGAGTATAATTGCTTTACAATGGTGTGTTAGTTTCTGCTTTATAACAAAGTGAATCAATTATACATATACATATGTTCCCATATCTCTTCCCTCTTGAGTCTCCCTCCCTCCCACCCTCCCTATCCCACCCTCTAGGTGGTCACAAAGCACTGAGCTGATCTCCCTGTGCTATGCGGCTGCTTTCCACTAGCTATCTATTTTATGTTTGGTAGTGTATATATGTCCATGACACTCTCTCACTTTGTCACAGCTTACCCTTCCCCTCCCCATATCCTCAAGTCCATTGTCTAGTAGGTCTGTGTCTTTATTCCTGTCTTACCCCTAGGTTCTTCACGACATTTTTTTTTCTTAGATTCCATATATATGTGTTAGCATATGGTATTTGTCTTTCTCTTTCTGACTTACTTCACTCTGTATGAAAGACTCTAGGTCCATCCACCTCACTACAAATAACTCAATTTCGTTTCTTTTTATGGCTGAGTAATATTCCATTGTATATATGTGCCACATCTTCTTTATCCATTCATCCGATGATGGGCACTCAGGTTGTTTCCATGTCCTGGCTATTGTAAATAGAGCTGCAGTGAACATTTTGGTACATGACTCTTTTTGAATTATGGTCTTCTCAGGGTTTATGCCCAGTAGTGGGATTGCTGGGTCATATGGTAGTTCTATTTGTAGTTTTTTAAGGAACCTCCATACTGTTCTCCATAGTGGCTGTTCCAATTCACATTCCCACCAGCAGTGCAAGAGTGTTCCCTTTTCTCCACACTCTCTCCAGCATTTATTGTTTGTAGATTTTTTTGATTATGGCCATTCTGACTGGTGTGAGATGATATCTCATTGTAGCTTTGATTTGCATTTCTCTAATAATTAATGACGTTGAGCATTCTTTCATGTGTTTGTTGCCAATCTGTATATCTTCTTTGGAGAAATGTCTATTTAGCTCTTCTGCCCATTTTTGGATTGGGTTGTTTGTTTTTTTGTTATTGAGCTGCATGAGCTGCTTGTAAATTTTGGAGATGAATCCTTTGTCAGTTGCTTCATTTGCAAATATTTTCTCCCATTCTGAGGGTTGTCTTTTGGTCTTGTTTATGGTTTCCTTTGCTGTGCAAAAGTTTTAACTTTGATTAGGTCCCATTTGTTTATTTTTGTTTTTATTTCCATTTCTCTAGGATGTGGGTCACAAAGGATCTTGCTGTGATTTATGTCATAGAGTGTTCTGCCTATGCTTTCCTCTAAGAGTTTGATAGTGTCTGGCCTTACATTTAGGTCTTTAATCCATTTTGAGCTTATTTTTGTGTATGGTGTTAGGGAGTGTTGTAATCTCATACTTTTACATGTACATCTCCAGTTTTCCCAGCACCACTTATTGAACAGATTGTCCTTTCTCCACTGTACATTCCTGTCCCCTTTATCAAAGATAAGGTGACCATATGTGCATGGGTTTATCTCTGGGCTTTCTATCCTGTTCCATTGATCTAGCTTTCTGTTTTTGTGCCAGTACCATACTGTCTTGATTACTGTAGCTTTGTAGTATAGTCTGAAGTCAGGGAGCCTGATTCCTACAGCTGCGTTTTTCATTCTCAAGATTGCATTGGCTATTCGGGGTCTTTTGTGTTTCCATACAAATTGTGAAATTTTTTGTTCTAGTTGTGTGAAAAATGCCAGTGGTAGTTTGATAGGGATTGCATTGAATCTGTAGATTGCTGTGGGTAGTAGAGTCTTTTCACAATGTTGATTCTTCCAATCCAAGAACATGGTATATCTCTCCATCTATTTGTATCATCTTTAATATTTTTCATCAGTGTCTTATAATTTTGTGCATACAGGTCTTTTGTCTCCTTAGGTAGGTTTATTCCTAGATATTTTACTCTTTTTGTTGCAGTGGTAAATGGGAGTGTTTTCTTGATTTCCCTTTCAGATTTTTCATCATTAGTATATAGGAATGCCAGAGATTTCTGTGCATTAATTTTGTATGCTGCTACTTTACCAAATTCATTGATTAGCTCTAGTAGTTTTCTGGTAGCATCTTTAGGATTCTCTATGTATAGTATCATCTCATCTGCAAACAGTGACAGCTTTACTTCTTCTTTTCCTATTCGGATTCCTTTTATTTCCTTTTCTTCTCTGATTGCTGTGGCTAAAACTTCCAAAACTATGTTGAATAAGAGTGATGAGAGTGGGCAACCTTGTCTTGTTCCTGATCTTAGTAGAAATACTTTCAGTTTTTCACCATTGAGGATGATGTTGGCTGTGGGTTTGTCATATATGGCCTTTATTATGTTGAGGTAAGTTCCCTCTATGCCTAATTTCTGGAGGGTTTTTATCATAAATGGGTGTTGAATTTTGTCGAAAGCTTTCTCTGCATATATTGAGATGACCATATGGTTTTTCTCTTTCAGTTTGTTAATATGGTGTATCACACTGATTGATTTGCGTATATTGAAGAATCCTTGCATTCCTGGAATAAACCCCACTTGATCATGGTGTATGATCCTTTTAATGTGCTGTTGGATTCTGTTTGCTAGTATTCTGTTGAGGATTTTTGCATCTATGTTCATCAGTGATATTGGCCTGTAGTTTTCTTTCTTTGTGACATCCTTGTCTGGTTTTGGTATCAGGGTGATGGTGGCCTCATAGAATGAGTTTGCGAGTGTTCCTCCCTCTGCTATATTTTGGAAGAGTTTGAGAAGGATAGGTGTCAGCTCTTCCCTAAATGTTTGATAGAATTTGCCTGTGAAGCCATCTGGTCCTGGGCTTTTGTTTGTTGGAAGATTTTTAATCACAGTTTCAATTTCAGTGCTTCGTCTGTTCATATTTTCTATTTCTTCCTGATTCAGTCTTGGCAGGTTGTGCATTTCTAAAATTTGTCCATTTCTTCCAGGTTGTCCATTTTATTGGCATAGAGTTGCTTGTAGTAATCTCTCATGATCTTTTGTATTTCTGTAGTGTCAGTTGTTACTTCTCCTTTTTCATTTCTAGTTCTATTGATTTGAGTCTTCTCCCTTTTGTTCTTGATGAGTCTGGCTAATGGTTTATCAATTTTGTTTATTTTCTCAAGGAACCAGCTTTTAGTTTTATTGATCTTTGCTATTGTTTCTTTCATTTGTTTTTTATTTATTTCTGATCTGATCTTTATAATTTCTTTCCTTCTGCTAACTTTGGGGTTTTTTTGTTCTTCTTTCTCTAATTGCGTTAGGTGTAAGTTCAGGTTGTTTATTTGAGATTTTTCTTGTTTATTGAGGTAGGATTGTATTTCTGTAAACTTCCATCTTAGGATGGCTTTTGCTGCATCCCATAAGTTTTGGATCGTTGTGTTTTCATTGTCATTGTTCTAGGTATTTTTTGATTTCCTCTTTTATTTCTTCAGTGATCTCTTGGTTACTTAGTAGTGTATTGTTTAGCCTCCATGTGTTTGTATTTTTTACAGTTTTTTTCCTGTAATTGATGTCTAGTTTCATAGCGTTGTGGTCGGAAAAGATACTTGTTATGATTTCAGTTTTCTTTAATTTACCAAGGCTTGATTTGTGACCCAAGATATGGTCTATCCTGGAGAATGTTCCATGAGCACTTGAGAAGAAATTGTATTCTGTTGTTTTTGAATGGAATGTCCTATAAATATCAATGAAGTCCCTCTTGTTTAATGTGTCATTTAAAGCTTGTGTTTCCTTATTTATTTTCACTTTGGGTGACCTGTCTGTTGGTGAAAGTGGGGTGTTTAAGTCCTCTACTCTTATTGTGTTACTGTCAATTTCCCTGGTAGTTCTATTTTTCACTTTCTGAGGACCCTCCATACTGTTTTCAGTAGTGGCTGCACAAATTTAAATTGCCACCAACAGTGCACAAGTATTCTTATTTCTCCACATCCTCACCAACACCTGTTATTTCTTGCATTTTTGATAATAACCATTCTAAGAAGTGTGAGGTTATGTCTTCTTATTGTTTTGATTTGTATTTCCCTGATGATTAGTGATGCTGAGCACCTTTTCATGTACCTCATGGCCTTCTGTATGTCTTCTTTGGAAAAATGTCTGTTGAAATCCTTTGCTCATTTTAGATTGTATGTGGATTTTTGCTATTCAGTTGTATGAGTTCCTTATACATTTTGGATATTGACTCCCTAGGGGATAAATAAGTTGCACATATTTTCTTACATTCCATAGGTTTCCTTTTCACTTTGTTGATGATTTCCTTTGCTGTCTAGAGGCTTTTTAATTTGATGTACTTCTACTTGTTGTTTATTTTTGCTTTTCTGGCCTAACTTTTTGGTGGCAAATCCAAAAAATTATTGACAGGACCAATGTCAAGGAGCTCACTGCTTATGTTTTCTTCTAGAATTTTTATAGTTTCAGGTCTTTAATCCATTTTAAGTTAACTTTTGTGTATGGTGTAAGATAGTGGTTCCTTCTTCCTTTTTCTTCTGGCTGTCCAGTTTTCCCAACCCATTTATTGAAGAAACTGTCCTTTCCCCATTGTGTATTCTTGGCTTCTTTGTCATAAATTAATTGACCATATATGAATGGGTTTATTTCTGGGCTTTTTTTTTCTCTTCTGTTGATCTATGTGTCTGTTTTTTGTCAATACTATATTGCTTTCGTTACTATAGCTTTGTAATCTAGTTTGAAATCAAGACTTATGATGCCTCCAGGATTGTTCTTTCTCAAGAATTCTTTAGCTATTCCAGGTCTTTTGTGGTTCCATACAAACAGTAGGATTTTTTCCTATTTCTGTGAAAAATGCTATTGGAATTTTGTTAGAAATTGTATTGAATCTGGTGATTGCATTGGTAGTATGGACATTTAAACAATATTCTTCTTATCCATGAGTATGGAATATCTTTTCAAATATTAGTATTTTGTCAGTTTCTTTTTTCAGTGTCTTATAATTTTCAGTGTATAGGTCTTTTACCTCCTTTGTTAAATTTATTCCTAGGTATTTAATTCTTTTTGATGCAGTTATATATGGGATTGGTTTCTTATTTTCTTTTTCTGATAGTTTGTCATTAGTGTATAGAAACACAACAGATTTTTGTATTGGTTTTGTATCCTGCAACTTTACTAGTTTGTTTCCTAGTTTTAACAGTTTTATGGTAGAGTCTTTGGGGTTTTCTCTAAATAATATCATGTCATCTGCAAATACTTACAGTGTTACTTCTTCCTTTCTGATTTGAGTGCCTTTTATTTCTTTTTCTTGTCTAACTGTTCTGGCTAGGACTCCATTACTATGTTGAATAAGTGTGGTGAAAGTGAGCATCCTTTGTCTTGTTCCTGAACTCAGAGGAAAAACTTTCTGCTTTTCACTGTTCGGTATGATGTTAGCTGTGGACTTGTCATGTGGCCTTTATTATTTTGAGGTAAATTTCCTCTATACCCACTTTGTTAAGAATTTTGATCATAAATGGATGTTGAATTTTGTCAGACATTTTTCTGCATCTATTGAGATGATCACATGGGTTTTATCCTTCATTCTGTTAATGGGGTGTATCAGACTGATTTGCAGATTTGAACCATTCTTGCATTCCTGGACTAAATCCCAGTTGTTCCTGGTGTGTGTTGCTTAACATATTGCTGAATTAGCTTTGTTAATGGTTTGTTGAGGACTTATGTTTATGTTCATCAGGGATATTGGCCTTATAATTTTCTTTTCTTGTAGTGTTCATGTCTGAGTTTGGTATCAGGGTAAAGGCCTCATAAAATGATTTTGTAAGTTTTCCCTCTCCTGTTTTTTGGAAGAGTTTGAGAAGGATTGGTTTGCTTCTTCTTTAAATATTTGGTAGAATTCACTAGTGAAGCCATCTGGTCCTGGACTTTTATTTGTAGGTAGGATTTTAAACACTAATTCAATTTCCTTATTATTAATTGTCTGCTCAGTTTTTCTGTTTCTTCATGATTCAGTCTTATTCTATGTTTCTAGAAGTTTTTCTGTTTTATCTGGATTGTCCAGTTTGTTGGCATATAATTTTTCATACTTTGTTACGACGTGAGTGGTTTCGTTTGTGTTTCTGTGGTGTCAGTTGTAATGTCTCTTCTTTCATTTTGATTTTATTTGTGTCTTCTCTCTCTCTCTCTCTGATTATTCTAGCTAAAGTTTTGTCTATTTTGTTTACTTTTTGACTAACCAGCTCTTGGGTTCCTTGATCTTTTCTATCACCTTTTTAGGCTGTATTTCATTCTTTTCCTTCTCTGATCTTTGATATTTCCCTCTACTAACTTTGGGCTTCATTTGTTTTTTATTTGAGATGGTTTGTTACTGCTTTTTATTGCTATGAACTTCCCTCTGAGAATGACTTTTGCTACAGCCCACAGTTTGGTGTGTTTTATTTCTGTTTTCATTTGTCTCATGGTACTTTTTTACTTCTCTTTTGACTCATTCAGTCATTCAGTAGGATGTTGTTTAATCTCCATATATTTGTGAATTTTCTAGTTTTCTTGTAATTTATTTCTAGTATAATATCATTGTGGTTGGAAAAGATGCTTGATATAATTTCAGTCTTCTTAAATTTATTAAGACTCGTTTTGTGGCTTGACATATGGCTTATCCTGGAGAATGTTCCTTGTGTGCTTGGGCAGAATGTGTAGTCTTTCTTTTGAGTGGAATATTCTGTATATGTCTGTTAAGTTCTTAAGGTCTAAATGTGTCATTTAAGACCAATGTTTCTTTATTGATTTTCTCTCTGGATGATCTACATGTTGATGTAAGTGGTGTGCTAAAATCCCCTACTATTGTATTGCTGTCTATTTCTCTCTTTAAGGTCTGTTAATATTGTTTTATATATTTAGGTGCTCCTATATTGGGTGCATAAATATTTACCACTGTGTCCTCTTGTTGGATTAACTCCTTTATCATTATATAATGACCACCTTTGTCTCTTATTACAACTTTGTCTTAAAGCCTTTTTTTTTCTGATATAAATATGCTACTTTAGCTTTCTTTTAGTTTCCATTTGGATGGAATATCTTTTTCCGTCCCTTCACTTTAAGTGTGTATGTCCTTACATCTGAAGTGAGTATCTTGTAAGCAGCATGATGGGTCTTTTGTTGGTTTTTAAATCTAGTCAGCCACTCTGTGCTTTTTGATTGAAGAATTTAGTCCATTTGTATTTAAAGTAATTTATGATAGGTGTGTGCTTATTGCCATTTTATTTTCTGGAAGTTTTGTAATTCCATTGCTCCTTTCTTCACCTCTAGCTCTCTCCTTTTGTGATTTGGTGATTTTCTATAGTGATATGCTTAGATTCCTTTTTATCTTTTTTGTGTCTACTGTAGCTTTTTGCTCTGTGGGTACCATGAGGGTTACATAAAACATGTTTATAACTGTCTGTTTTAAGTTGACAATAACTTAAGTTCTAACACATTCTAAATCTCTGCATTTTTACTCCCTCCCCCAATGTTTTATGTTTTTGATGTCACAATTTAGGTCTTCTTATATTGTGTATACCATAACAAATTGTTGTATTTATCATTATTTTTACTACTTTTGTTTTTCAGCCTTCATATTAGCTTTTAGGTGATTAACCTACCACCATTGCACCATTAGATTATTCTGAATTCTTCTATATATTCACCTTTACCAGTGAGAACTATACGTTCTTGTTTCCTGCTTCTACTTATTGACCTTTTGTGTCAGAGAGGTTCTTTTAACATTTCTTGTAAGGCCTATCTGGTGGTGATGAACTCCTTTCGCTTTTGGTTGTCTGGAAAACTATCTCTGCTTTAATTCTGAAGGACCACTCTGCCAGTAGGGTATTATTGGTTGGCAGTTTTTGTCTGTCAGCCTTTGGATATATCATGCCACTTCCTTCTGGCCTGAAGAGTTTCTGCTGAAAACTCTGATAGTCTTTTGGGGTTCCCTGGTACATAACAAGTTGTTTTTCCCTTGCTGCTTTTAAGAATGTCTCCTTGTCTTTAACTTTTGATATTTTAATTCTAATGTGTCTGATGTGGGTCTCTTTAGGTTCCTCTTATTTGGTACTCTCTGTGCTCCCTATATCTGATGTCTGTTTCTTTTCCCAGGTTAGGAAAGTTTCCTGCAATTATTTCTTCAAATAAGTTTTCTGCCCCTTTCTCTCCTCTCCTTCAAGGACCCCTATAATTTGAAAGCTTGTCCATTTGTTGTTGCCCCATAAGTCTTTTAAGCTATTTTAGCTTTTTTTCTTTTTCATTCTTTTTCCTTTTTGCTCTTCTGATTGGATAACTTACATTGCCATAATTTCAAGTTCACCGATCCTTTTTACTGCTTCATCTAGTCTGATGTTGAACCCCTCTATTGAATTTTTCAGTTCAGTTATTGTAGTCTTCAGGTCTATGACCCCTACTTAGTATTTTCTTATAGTTTCTCTCTCTTTGTTGAAATTCTCATTTTGTTTATCCATTGTTCTCCTGAGCTCTGTGAGCATCTTTATGATCATTATTTTGAACTGCTTATAAGGTAAATCACTTACCTCCATTTGATTAAGGTATTTTCTTGAGGCTTTATCTTGTCCTTTCATTTGGAACATATTCCTGTGTTTCTTCATTTTCTTGACTCTCTGTGTTGGTTTCTATGTATTAGATAAAAGAGCCCTCTCTTGCAGTCTTGGAAGAGTGACCTCGTGTAGTAGATGAACTTTATTGTTCAGCTCTGTCTTGGTTTTCTCTCAAACCTTGGTGTTGTCCAAGCAGCCTATTTATTCTTAGCTGCTCCCAGTAGCTGAGGGTACCTCAAGACTTGTCAGTGTCGCAAAGGGGAGGTTCTCAGTCAGCAGGTAGATTCAGGCTGATTGGCAAGAAGAAGCTCAGAGAGGAGCTTTTTTTTTTGGCGGTACGCGGGCCTCTCACTGTTGTGGCCTCTCCCGTTGCGGAGCACAGGCTCCGGACGTGAATGCTCAGCGGCCATGGCTTACGGGCCCAGCCGCTCCGCGGTATAAAGGATCTTCCTGGACCGGGGCACGAACCCATGTCCCCTGCATCGGCAGGCGGACTCTCAACCACTGCGCCACCAGGGAAGCCCCCAGGGAGGAGCTTTTAAAGTACACAAATATACTTCGAGGGAAGACTGCTCCCTGTGCCCTGAGCCCTGGTACTAGCCAGGTAAGAAGTGTTTCTCTGTTACTTTTCTTTCGAAATCGTGAACATAAGCCCTGCTGGACACCAGAGCCAGGCTATAAAGGGATGTGTCCTCTGGACAGCATTCACAACAGTTGGGGTGCACAAGCCCCTGTCTTGGAGACACTGATGACTTGGGGCCTGGTCAGATGGAAAGCATGAAGGGTAGCATCCTCTGGCCTCCTCAGTCTCTGCAGAGGATTGTAATTGGGCCCTGAATGTGTGTTTAATGATAAGCCTGCCACTCAGGCTCCAGTTCTGAAGACAAGCTTATTTGTCTCTTTCACAGTAAGATTAGGCTGCATTTTAGTCTGCTATATCTCCACTGTGCCCTGGGGCCATTAGTCATTTAAGAACTATTTCTCCTTTTGTTACAGTGATTCAGGACCCACAATAAGTTCTGCTGTAAGTTCTGTTGACTGCCAGAGCCCAGTGAATAAGAGGTGTCCAACTGGGCAGCAGCCACAAAAATCAGGGTTCCAGAGAGTGCACAAACTCCTTTCCAGGAGATACTGGTGATATGGAGTAAGACAGAGAGAGAGTACAAAGATGATGCTCTGGCCTCTTTCTTTGGAGGTATTTAAGTAGGCTCTTGTATGATGTTAAATTAGAAGTCTTCAGGCCAAAGCTTTAAGGTAAGGAAGTAGGCCTCTTAAACAGAAACACTGGTTGCTTTTTTGTTGGCTGCCTCTGTGCTGGGTTCCGGGGTAGGTGAGTCTGCATGCATGAGCCCTTTAAGAACTGTTTCTCGGTTCCCTATAGTGGGGGTCCCCAACCCCTGGGCCAAGGACCACTACTGGTCTGTGGCCTGTTAGGAACCGGGCTGCACAGCAGGAGGTGAGTGGCGGCAGAGTGAGTGAAGCTTCATCTGTATTTACAGCTGCTCCCCACAGGTCACATTACCGCCTGAGCTCTGCCTCCTATGAGCATTATGGTAAGTTGTATAATTATTTCATTACATATTACAATGTAATAATAATAGAAATAAAGTGCACAATAAATGTAATGTGCTTGAATCCTCCCGAAACCATCCCTGCCCTCCGCCCTGGTCTGTGAAAAAATTGTCTTCCATGAAACTGGTCCCTGGTGCCAAAAAGGTTGGAGACTGCTGCCCTTTAGCCTTGTGAATCTCATGGATCCAAGGCTTGTTGGCTTTCAAAGCTAGATATTTTAGGGGCTTATTTTAGGGCCTCTCACGTGCTGGTCTTAAAATTTGGGGTGCCAGCTGTGCTGTTCACACCTTTCACTCCTCAGGGAGCAGGTCGGGGTTGTTAGTCCCTCTTGATTGTGGGTTGCCGTGCAACAGGTGGCTTTTATGTGGATTGTGTCTCAGCCTCTACTATCCATTTCAACATAGGCTTTTTCTCATTTCCTGATGTGTAGGAGCTGCTCAGCTAGTTTTTGGGTTTCTTTCAGAGAAAATTGTTTCATATGTACGTGTAGATTTGGTGTGACTATGGGAGGAGGGTGAATTCATCATCCTCTTATGTAGCCACTTTGAACGTAGAACTATTTCTCCCTTCAACTGTCTCAGTTTTTGCTTTGAAATATAGTCAGCTCTGTATCTGCAGGTTTCATATCCACAGGTTCTGCATCCATGGATTTTGGTATTTGTGGTGAGTCAAGGAACCAATACCCTACAGATACTGAAGGAAAACTGTATTTTGATATCTGTCATTAGGTTTGTAAATGTTTATAATTTTTATGTCTTGCTGTATTGAACCTTTCATTAATATATATATTTTTTTCTTTGTCTCTTATAATCTCTTTTGACTTAAGCTCTATTTTGTTTGTTATTAGTATCCCCAGTCCTGCTCTCTTTCGGTTCCTTTTTGCATGGAGTATCTTTTTCCATCCTTTCACTTTTAGCCTTTGTATCTAAAGTAATTCTCTTATAGACAGCATATGGTTAAAGCCTGTGGTTTTATCAGTTCTTCCAAACTCAGTCTTTTGTTTGGAGGATTTAACCCCTTTACATTTAAATAAGTACTTATAAGGAGAGATTTATTTCTGTCATTTTGCTCTTTGTTTTTTTTGTGTGTGTTCCCTTAAGCTCTTTTGTCCCTCATTTCCTGCATTTCTGTCTTTTGAGAAGTGCTTAAATTTCTTTCTCATTTGCTTTGATATATATTCTTTAGCTATTTTCTTTGTGGTTATCAGAGGGATTATAAATAAAATGCTAAAGTTACAACACTCTTAATTTGAATTTATACACACCTCATTTCAATAACATACAAAAATTCTGCCTGCTTACAGCTCCATCCCCGCTGTTTTTGTTTTTTTATGTCACAGAATTACATCTTAATACTTTTGTACCCCTGAACATAAACTAATAATTCTTTTAAATGCATTCCTCTCTTAAATTTTGTAGAAAACATGGAGTTACAGATGAAAGTTATACTCATAGTACCTTTAGACTAATAATTTTTTAAAATGTTAAATCATGTAGGAAAAGAAGTTCAGTTATAAGCCATTGTTACCATACTAGTAGATTTTATATGCCCATATACTAATTTTATTGAGATCTTTATTTCTCCACATGGCTTCATGTTACTGTCTAGTGTACTTTTATTTTACTTTACAGGACTGCCTTGAGCATTTCTTGGAGGTCGTGTCTAGTGGTAACAAACTTCCTCAGCTTTTGTTTATTTGAAAATGTGTTGATTTCTTCCTCACTTTTTTTTTTTTAAATATTTATTTATTTGGCTGCACCGGGTCTTAGTTGCGGAACACAGGATCTTTAGTTGCAGCATGTGAACTCTTATTTGCAGCATGTGGGATCTAGTTCCCTGACCAGGAATCAAACCCAGGCCCCCTGCATTGGGAGCTTGGAGTCTTAGCTGTTGGACCACCAGGGAAGTCCCACTTCCTCACTTTTGAAAGAAAATTTTGCCAGAAGGATTGTTGGTTGATGGTTTTCTTCGTTTAGCACTTTGAATGTATTGGCCCGCTGTTTTCTGGCCTCCAAAACTTCTGATGAGAAATTTGCTGTTATATTATTGAGGATCCATTATATGTGATGATTTGCTTTTCTCTTGCTGCTTTCAAAATCTCTCTTTACCCTTGGTTTTTGAAAATTTGATTATGTCTCTTTTTGACCCTCTTTGAGTTCATCTTATTTAGAATTAGTTGAGCTTTTTGAATGTTAGCCTTCATGTCTCTCATCAAGTTTGGGACACTTTTTACCATTATTTCTTTTTTTTTTTTTTTTTTAAATTTTTGGCTGCATTGAGTCTTCGTTGCTGCATGCAGGCTTTCTCTAGTTGTGGCAAGCGGGAGCTACTCTTTGTTGCAGTGCGTGGGCTTCTTATTGCAGTGGCTTCTCTTGTTGCGGAGCACGGGCTCTAGGTGCACAGGCTTCAGTAGTTGTGCCATGCGGGCTCAGTATTTGTGGCTCTCAGGCTGTAGAGTGCAGGCTCAGTAGTTGTGGCACATGGGCTTAGTTGCTCCACAGCATGTAGGATCCTCCCGGACCAGGGCTTGAACCTGTGTCCCCTGCATTGCCAGGTGGATTCTTAACCACTGCACCCCCCCAGAGAAGCCCTTTACCATTATTTCTTCAAATAGTCTTTCTTCGCCTTTTCCTCTTGCTTTTCCTACTGGTACTCCCACAATGCATATGCTGGTCCTTGTGGTTGTGTCCCACTCGTCCCTTAGGCTCTGTTTGCTTTTCTTCAGTGTTTTTTCCTTCTGTTCCTCAGTCTCCGTTTCCAGTGTCTTATCTTCAAGTTCACTGATTCATTATTCTGTCTGCTCAAATCTGCCTTTGAATTCCTCTGGTGAATTTTTCATTTTAGTTATTGTACTTTTCAGGTCCAGAATTTCTTTTTGGTTTTCTGTCTTTATACTGATATTTCCATTTTGTTCACAAATCGTCTTCTTAACTTTCTCCACATCTTCCTTTATTTCTTTGAGCATCTTTAAGACTTCTGTTTTAAAGTCTTTGTCTGATATATCTGCCATTAAGTCTTTTTCAGGGACAGATACTTTTGAATATTTTTTTTCTTTGAATGGGCCATGCTTTTCTGTTTTTTGTATGCCTTGTGATATTTTGTTGAACACTGGACATTTTAATTTAATAATGTGGTAACTCTGGAAATCAGATTCTCTCCCCTCTTCCCCAGTGTTTGCACTTTTTTGTTATTGTTTTAGGTTGTTTTGTTGTTGTTGTTGTTGTTGTAGGCTGTCTGTGTGCTGAGGATCAGCCTGAAGTGTAAACTTAATGTCTAATTATGTCTTTTCTGAGCTTTTACTTGGGTATGTGCAATCATTTTCTAATTTTCCCCACATATTTAGTTTGATTTTTCATGTCCTAGTCTTTAATGTCTGACTCCTGAAAAAGAAAAGACAAAAATGATGGTGGGAAACAAAAAGCAACAACTCTTTAAATATTCTTAACGCTACCTCAGCCAGAGGGTAGGGGCTTGCAGCAGTGACTACCCTCCTCTTTGTCTGCTTCTCTGTGATCAGCAGCCGCAATCAGCATCTGGAGCACAGATACTCAATACTTGGGGGACAGAGTCTTTTTTGCCCACTCTTGCTCCCCTAAGCTGTGTGCAGGTGGCTCCAAGAACATGTGCACAGCTGCTTGCCATGTTGTTGGAGGGGGCGTGGGTAGCTACTACTGTGCTAAGAGCTGAAATTGCCCACGATTTACTGTAACGTACGTTTAAGCCTTCTCCATGAAGTTGCAAGCCTTCAGCAGTCTCCAGAGTTCCAAAAAAGTTATATCAGACAGATTCCACCACTGCAATTGCTTCCTAGTTGGGGAGATAGGTTCCTGGTGCTTCCTACTCTGCCATCTTCATAGAATCCTAGATCATTGAGTTTTAAACTCAAGTCTTGTGTAGATTTGCTTTTAAAGAAAAAAATCTTCTTGTGAACATCTAATTTTGGGCAAAAAAAAATATGCTACTAAGACAAATTTGCAAATAATAAATAAAACTACAAAACCATAAAACCCATATCCCCAATTCATTCAGAATAGCATCATTAATTGTAATGGACCAGTGATGTTTTGCTCAAAGTAAATTACTGCTATGAATGAGAATATGCAGGTTATCTTTTTATTTTGTGGTAATATATACATAACATAAAACTTACCATTTTAACCCTTTTAAAGTATATAGTTTAGTTCACATTGTTGTGCAACCATCACACCATTATCTATCTCTAAAATGATTTCATTGTCCCACAGAGAAACTTTGTACCCAGTAAACAATAACTCCCCATTTTTCCATTTCTCAGCCACAAGTTCTTTCTTGAGTTCTGCATATCTGTCCTTTAATGTGATTACTTAGTTCTCTTATCAGTTTGCTCTGTTGGAAATACCTTGAAATTTTCATCCGTAGTTTGCTGTGTCATTGTTTAGTATTCACTTGGAAGGAACTCATTTATATAAAGATTAACTCTGTTCTTTTGTTCATTAGCTTTATCTATTTAATTTTCAAAAAGCAAATACAAAAGAGCATGTTGTAGTCTCTCAGATGACATAGAATATACTTATAGTGATATTTTAAATTAGCATTAAAACAAAGTTTAAAAAATTTCTACAGGCTTTATACAAGTTTTGAAATATGAGTGTGAAGATACAGTTAGGTTATTCTTTATAGACATGGTATATGGTCATAAGAACATAGGCTAATGTAGTGGAATTAGAAAAGGAGGGATAGCTATGTGGGGGAGCAGAAAAGATGACCTCAGATCCAGATGTGAGAGGAGTAATAGAGCAAGGGTGACCCTCAAGAAATGGAACCTGCTATAGCAGGGGACAGATTTTATCATTAACAAGAGTAGGGAAATTTGAAGGAAAAACTAATTTGAAGAAGAAAACATTTGATGCTTTATCAAGTTAAATCTACCTTGCAGGAAGAAGAGATGATTAAAGGTGTGTTTTAGGAGTTACTGGCATAAAAGAGCTGAGATTAATCATCAGATATTCTTCTGGAATGAGAGAATGCATATTCAGAAGAGCAGAGGCAAGAGTGTTAGGGTTTTCTTCTAACACGGGAGACAAAAAGCAGGGACAGTGGAAGACCCAAGATGTAAAATGAGAATCAGGATAATCATGCCCCAGAAGGAAAGGAAAGCATGTTTAAGATAGTGGAAGTCAGCAGGGTAGAATGTAGCTGATAGCATGATGGCAATAAAGGATTACAAAAAATAAAATATTTAATGCGATTATTTGCTGAAATTTTACTTTTTTCAAGGAAAACAGAGCTATGTTTTCAGTGCAGAATATCTGATTACAGTGTTGTTTAGAGATTATGCTATTCGTTATTTGTTTGGAATTTTTACCTCTATACTCTTCAGTTTCGCAAGAATCTCTTTCTGAGTATAAAATGCTTTGTGATACTTCACTTGTTTTAGAAGTTGAAGCTGGATGATTTATTTTGTCTTTGGTTCATCATATCTTTTAAAATAGTTTGAGGCGTCTTGGGATATCAGACATTTAGGTTGGAACACTTTAAATATTCCAGCCTAAACAGACATTTTAATTTTACAAAGTACTCCTGTTATAATTTATTTTATAGCTGTTTCTAATATGTAGGAAAATGGTATTATAACTTGGTTAGGTTTGTTTTATATTGAGATTAATGATTGCAGTGTTAGTAGCCACATTGGTTTTAAGAAAAGTCTTACTGGCTTTAAGAAAAATCTTACTAGTTTTAATGGGAAGAGAGTAAGAAGGATAAAATGGGAATGGTTTGAAGAAATTTATAGATACTAGTTGAAACACTTATTAGTGGTTTCTTAATTGAAGTAATTATTTGTGGTATTTGCTTTTTAGAAAATCATTTCGAGAAATATACCAAGCAGATTCTGAAGGATGGGAATTGTCAAAAGATCTGAGAAGTCATCTTGGACATTTAGAATCAGAACTTCAGTTTCTAAGTACGCTTACTGGCATCAGTATAAGACATTACTCCAAGAAGACAGAGGACCTAACGAGCACTGAGATGACAGAAAAGAGTAAGCATTAGTTTCTTTCTTTCTTTTTTTTTTGGCTGCACTGTGTGGCATCTTAGTTTCCTGACCAGGGATTGAACCTGGGCCCACGGCAGTGTAAATGCTGAGTCTTAACCATTACGCATCCAGGGAATTTCCAGAGTAAGCATTCATTTTAATCTAGAAGTGGTACTGAAGTTTACCTTATTATACATAGGAAATTGGTTGCCTTATCGCTGAATTAAAATTCTGCGAGATAATGATTTGAATGTGTGGTTGTGGTAAACTTGTTTTGTCAAGTGTCTATTCAATATCACAGTGTGTGTAATACTCTTAAAAGCTGCCTGAGGTAGATATTAAAGAAGACACAGTCTGTCATTATGTAACTTAATAGTCAAGTAACAGCCATTAGCGACTTTAAGAACAGTAGCAGCATTAATTTGTAAATCTTAGCTGTTGTTCACTACTGACATGAGAGCTGTGTCATCTGTGGTGCTCTGCTACTAATGAGCATGGCCTTGTGGCCAAGATAAATATTTCAAGAACTGGACCATTTGGCAGAGGAGGGTTTCTGGTCCCAATGACTTAACGTTTTATTACCAAGGATCTGTGATGCACTAACAAGTAAGGGGAAGCTAATTCAGCTGTGCGATTGGATGTTGGGAACTTGGTTTAGAAGAAGGAATCACTTTAGGAAATGCTTCCTGATTTTTCCACCAAAATAACCCTCATGACCAGGGAGAGGAAGAGTGACCCTCAGAAGGTGGTGGGCAGCTTACCTCAGTGAAACTTTGAATTACATGTAGAAATGAAATTTAGACACTTCAGGTACTTGAAAGGAATAGATGGAATACAGAGAATATGGAGAGTGAGATTTTACTGTACAAAAGTCTCACTCTTTCTTTTTGAGCCCCAGGTTTACCCCATCTGTAGAGGTACTTGGTGGTGCCCATTCAGAATGCCTTTGAATGGGCTTGATTCTGAGCTTTCCCCATTGCTGGCTTAGGTTTTAATTTTCCTGGATCTGCCAGGTTAGTTCCACTTTTTTATGTAATATCTAGCTTACCCATCTGCTTTTCAGCTTCTAAAATTAGGTTACTCTCATCTTTTTCTCTTTATCCTTGTAAAATTGTGCCCTTCTGGGGGAAGGGGCAATATAGGGGTAGATTAAGAGGTACAGACTATTAGATATAAAACAAGCTACGAGGATATATTATACAACATGGGGAATATAGCCAATATTTTATAATAACTGGAAATGGACTATAACCTTTAAAAATTGTGAATCACTATATTGTCCATGTGTAATGTATGTATATTGTACAGCAACTATACTTCAGTTTTTTAAAAAAGAGAATTGTGGGGACTTCCCTAGTGGCGCATTGGTTAAGAATCTGCTTGCCAGTGCATGGAACATGGGTTCGAGCCCTGGTCCCGGAAGATCCCACATGCCGCGGAGCAGCTAAGTCCATGTGCCACAACTACTGAGCCTGTGCTCTAGAGCCCACAAGCCACAACTGCTGAGCCTGCGTGCCACAACTACTGAAGCCCACTCGTCTAGAGCCCGCATGCCTCAACTACTGAGCCCATGTGCTGCAACTACTGAAGCCCGCGCGTTCTAGCACTCACATGCCACAACTACTGAGCCTGCATGCCTAGAGCCCATGAACCGCAACAAGAGAAGCCACCACAATGAGAAGCCCTCGCACTGCAACGAAGAGTAGCCCCCACTCACCACAACTGGAGAAAGCCCATGCGCAGCAACAAAGACCCAACGCAGCCAAAAATAAATAAAATTAGAAGAAAAAAAGAAGCTCTACCAATTTCTTTTTTAAAAAACTAAATAAAAATTAAAAAAAGAGAATTGTGCTCATTTAAAAATACCTTCATTAGCAAAAGTAGATGGTAATAAAGTCAGAATAATGGTTATCTCTTGAGGGGGACATAGTGTATAGCCTGGAAAGGGCATGAGGGAACGTTATGGGGTACTTTAAACTTTCTGTATCTTGATCTTAGTGGTGGTTACATGGGAAACGCTTGTAAACATATACATATATATATGTATATATATACGTACATATATATATATTATGATGTATACTTAAGAATAGGGCATTTTATGCATTTGAGTGTATTCATGTTATACCTAAAAAAATACTTTTGCTGTCATTTTAGTAAAGTTTTGAGAGTTAACTGAGGTAAATACATGGATTTAATTTATTGTCTAACTAGGTCTAGATAATGTTGAAAAAATGAAAAATACCTAACAGTTATCATGATTCAAGTTTGTCTAGGGTCATACTAGCATGTTTCTGTTTCTTACCTTAATCTTTGGTATAATCGATAACTAGAAAGTACAAGTTGTCTTTAATCTTATTTTGCAAAGGCGATCAATTTGGTGCACATTCTTCCAGGTATTTTCAATGCAAATACACTCTCACACATATACCCACGTATATTATAAGTATCCACACAAAATTAAATAATAGATATTTAAAGGAAATTGTTATTTTCAAACAAAAATATTTATTTTTATGATTTACAGGTATAAAGAAAGTTCTGCAGAGACACAGATTATCAGGAAATTGCCACATGATTACGTTTCAACTTGAATTTCAGCTTCTGGAAATCCAGGTAAATTAAGAATACATGTGGTAGATAACACAGATTCTGCTGCTATGAAATAAAAACTCCCACACCCCAGTCTTCAGCAGTGGCTGAGTTGAGGAGACGTTCTTGAGCTAGGGCCCCCTCGTGGCACATTTGTGCAAAGTGGTACCATTAAAAATAAATTTTAAGTATGAATACCCCAGCAACTGTGTGCAGTAGGATTGTTGCTGAGAGCATAGTGCTTTATTGGAGGGCAGTTAGTAAGATGTTCCTGGGCTTCCAGTGCAAGCCCCGAGGTCATGGGAACAGTCTTGGATGCCCTCAGTCATCAGCTGATATCTCAGTCATCAATTATCTGTTAGTTATCTATTGCTGCTTAACATTTTCTCCCAAATTTAACAGCTTAAACCAACAAAACACATTTATTATCTCACCATTTTCTGTGGGTCAGGTATTTGGGAGCAGCACAGTTGGTGTTCATGCTCAGGGCCTCTCCTATAGTTGTGGCCATGTGGGATCACTACAGTCTGAAGACTGCTCAGGGCTGGAGGGTTAGACTTCAAGGTGGTTCACGGTTATGCCAGCAAGTTATACAGGATTGCTGAGACACAACATAGGAGGAAGATACTCTTGGTAGGATTTTCACATAAAATCAGAAAGCAGACAGAATATTAACGTGCAGCCCCTGGCCAGGATAGGGCAGAACAAGACTCAGACATCTTCAAAGTCTGGCTCCAAGAAGAATGGGATCCAGGCATAATTTTGAGAAATGATCAATCCTGGGCACGTGCTTTGATAGCAGAAGGCAATTTCAACCCGTTGGTTTTATGAGTTTGGGCCTACAGGGAGTATGTGTAGAGGAGAGGAACAGGGAAGGGCAGACACGCTGCCTTGGCCTCAGTTCGTCAGATAACTAAAGTGGATGTAGACCAGTTGTCACAACCAAGTCATATGGATCTGCTGCTTGCTTGCATTCACAGTCATGTGCCTGGGTTCCTCATGCTTATCCTCAGCCACAGAAACAGCCTCAAGTTGTCCCTTTTTGTATGCAACAGGAGTTGATGTCACGTATCAGAAACTGTCCCCAACTAGTCAAGAGTAACTGGGTCCAGGTATCTGGGCTAGAGGTTTTGCTTCTTGAGAGCTCTTTGCAGTCTATGTCCGTGGTTGTCACCACAGACCCTGGCAGGCTGAGAACTGACAGGGATATCTAGGCCTCTCATCTGATGGCAGAGTTTCCAGCTTGCTCCCTCCTCAGAGTATCCCCGTTTAGTCTGTCAAAGTGACCAAGAACATCCACAGTGTGGCATTGCCAAAGCCGGTTGAGTAGGATGTCATGGACCTGGGTGATGAGTGTCCCTAGGGAAGGTAAACTGATCCCAGGTTGGCACCAGGCCTCAGAGCCATGCAGAGTCACCAAGATGATATTGTAGTTCTGTATGACCTCAAACATCATCTGCTGAAGACTAAAACAGAATATGGACCCAAATGGGTTGATCTCGTTTAGGATGAAAAACCCATGCCAGAACTCCAGACTTCTCCTTTGTGTGGCCCAGAAATTCCTGGATGTTGTCTCATTGCATAAGGATGCATAGTTGGACAACTGCCTTTTCTTTCTTTATGGCTAATGTAATCCTAAGCTCAGAGTGGTGAGATACCAAATGCTTACCTGCATTCTGGCCTCCATTAATGGCCAGGCCTATAATCTGTGTCGGGTTGGCAGAGTCAGAGGTCTGAGGTCTAGTTCCATGTCTGAGAACATCTGCACTATCAGTGTATACATTGTCCAGGAAACTGCTCAGGGTCATCCTAGTAGCCTTGGGGTCCTACAGGCTTTTTCTGCTGTTGGCATTCACCTTTTTTATAGTCACTTCCTGACTTATCTGGAGAGAAGTTAGACTGCTAGCAAAATTAGGCTTATCCTTGGGAGGATATCCACAAGTCCAACAGAAAAAAGAAAGACCATCCTCTGAAGTTGAGGTGAACGAGCTGCTCAGTGGAGCTATACATTCCAGGATAGGTTGTGGCCAGATTGATTAGTGTGCTCATTAGTGGGGCTTTGGCCTGAGAGATAAAATAGACTGGAATATTTTAATTTCATTTTGTTGAAGTTCCGTACTGTGGTCACCTTAAGCCTCTGAAGAAAAGCATCAAGTGATAATTTGATCACATCATGAGTTAGATCAAGGATGAGGTTTCAGTTTGGGGGCATTTTTTATAATGCAACGTGCTTCTTAAGAATGGCTATTACCTGACCAGAGGCATTCCCAGCATGAACTGGCACTGGGCCCCTGCAGGTCCCGCAGTAGCTTAGCTTGATGGTCCTGGGTGGCCACCATGAAGCCACATAGACAGGACCAGAGCCATGTGGGCCCTACCATACAGGACCCGCTACCCCTGCTGTAGTGGCTATGCTCCCTACCTCCTACCAGGCAGTAGTGGCACCAGCCCAGACCTCACCTTTTAAGCTAATATTCTGATCCTCATACCACCAAAGCATGATTGAAAATTTTGTAACCATTTAGTATTGGCCTAAAGTTACACTGTTAGCTCACATGTTGAATGAATTAGAATTAGTTGAGCTGCACATAACAGAAAACTTAAAAATAAGGAAGGTTCAAAGTACTAGTTTATTTCTCTATTGCTTAAACGAAATTGCAGGATATGTTTTCAAGGGCTAGTATGGTGGTTTCATGATCATCAGGCTCTGCCATCACCCGTGTGACTTCCAAATCATAGTGCAGTTATCACTTTAGCATTTCAGACATCGGGAAAGGGCTGGGCAAACCAGGGCTCACCTTTTCCATTGAAGGACACTTCTCAGAAGTTGTAACACCCATCATTTTCACCTACATTCTAATGGCCAATAAATTAGTGCAAGGGAGGCTGGAAATTTAGCCTTCATTATGCATGGCCATGTAGCCAGTGAAAAAATCGGAGCAAGAAAGAAGTACAAATATTGGGGACTACCAGCAGTTTCTGCCCCA